>NW_026696327.1:0-35774 GCF_030435755.1 Ochotona princeps | reverse complement strand
GAATGCTCCACATGCGGGTTTCACATGCCACCAACTCCACATTCTCAGGCAACTTCAGCGCCACAGCCGTTTTCAGATAGCCCTCAATGCAAAGGCTCTAGACACAAATATTGGTGTGAGAGCTAATTCTATCAAGGAAACAGTGTATGTTGGTGAAGGGCATAGAGAAGAAGGATCAGCCGAGTTGTTCTTGTGGGAGAACAACTCCATCTGGCTCACTAACTTCACACACCATCAGGCTTCCAAGCAGCTCTCAAGGAAACTCAGTTTTCACACTCTATGCTTAGTGCCCTTTGAGGGCCTAGGACTGAAATGAAGCATGGTGAGCATCCCACACAAACGAATGCTCCACATGCGGGTTTCACATGCCACCAACTCCACATTCACAGGCAACTTCAGCGCCACAGCCATTTTCAGATAGCCCTCAATGCAATGGCTCTGCACGCAAATATTGGTGTGAGAGCTAATTCAATCAAGGAAACACTGCATGTTGGTGAAGACCATATTGAAGAAGGATCAGCCGAGTGGTTCTTGTGAGGGAACAACTCCATTTGGCTCACTAACTTCACACACCATCAGGCTTCCAAGCAGCTCTCAAGGAAACTCAGTTTTCACACTCTATGCTTAGTGCCCTTTCATTGCATTATCTAGGAATGAACCTGGTACAGCATCCCACACAAACGAATGCTGTATATGCGGGTTTCACATGCCACCAACTCCACATTCTCAGGCAACTTCAGCGCCACAGCCATTTTCAGATAGCCCTCAATGCAAAGGCTCTAGACGCAAATATTGGTGAGAGAGCTAATTCAATCAACGAAACACTGCATGTTGGTAAAGGGCATATTGAAGAAGGATCAGCCGAGTGGTTCTTGTGGGAGAACAACTCCATTTGGCTCACTAACTTCACACACCATCAGGCTTCCAAGCAGCTCTCAAGGAAACTCAGTTTTCACACTCTATGCTTAGTGCCCTTTGAGTGCATTATCTAGAAATGAAACATGGTGAGCATCCCACACAAACCAATGCTTCACATGCGGGTTTCAATGCCACCAACTCCACATTCACAGGCAACTTCAGCGCCACAGCCATTTTCAGATAGCCCTCAATGCAAAGGCCCTAGACGCAAATATTGGTGTGAGAGCTAATTCAATCAAGGAAACACTGCATGTTGGTGAAGGGCATATTGAAGAAGGATCAGCCGAGTGGTTCTTTTGAAAGAACAAGTCCATTTGGCTCACTAACATCACACACCATCAGGCTTACAAGCAGCTCTCAAGGAAACTCAGTTTTCACACTCTATGCTTAGTGCCCTTTGAGTGCATTATCTAGGAATGAACCTGGTAGAGCATCCCACACAAACGAATGCTCCACATGCGGGTTTCACATGACACCAACTCCACATTCACAGGCAAATCCAGCGCCACAGCCGTTTTCAGATAGCCCTCAATGCAAAGGCTCTAGACGCAAATATTGGTGTGAGAGCTAATTCAATCAAGGAAACACTGCATGTTGGTGAAGGGCATATTGAAGAAGGATCAGCCAAGTGGTTCTTGTGGGAGAACAACTCCATTTGGCTCACTAACTTCACACACCATCAGGCTTCCAAGCAGCTCTCAAGGAAACTCAGTTTTCACACTCTATGCTTAGTGCCTTTTCATTCCATTATCTAGGATTGAACCAGGTAGAGCATCCCACACAACCGAATGCTCCACATGCGGGTTTCACATGCCACCAACTCCACATTCACAGGCAACTTCAGCACCACAGCCGTTTTCAGATAGCCCTCAATGCAAAGGCTCTAGACGCAAATATTGGTGTGAGAGCTAATTCAATCAAGGAAACACTGCATGTTGGTGAACGGCATATTGAAGAAGGATCAGCCGAGTGGTTCTTGTGGGAGAACAACTCCATTTGGCTCACTAACTTCACACACCATCAGGCTTCCAAGCAGCTCTCAAGGAAACTCAGTTTTCACACTCTATGCTTAGTGCTCTTTGAGTGTCTAGGACTGAAATGAAGCTTGGTGAGCATCACACACAAACGAATGCTCCGCATGCGGGTTTCACATGCCACCAACTCCACTTTCTCAGCCAACTTCAGTGCCACAGCCGTTTTCACATAGCCCTCAATGCAAAGGCTCTAGACGCAAATATTGGTGTGAGAGCTAATTCAATCAAGGAAACACTGCATGTTGGTGAAGGGCTTATTGAAGAAGGATCAGCCCAGTGGTTCTTGTGGGAGAACAACTCCATTTGGCTCACTAACTTCACACACCATCAGTCTTCCAAGCAGCTCTCAAGGAAACTCAGTTTTCGCACTCTATGCTTAGTGCCCTTTGAGTGCATTATCTAGGAATGAACCTGGTAGATCATCCCACACAAACGAATGCTCCACATGCGGGTTTCACATGCCACCAACTCCACATTCTTAGGCAACTTCAGCGCCACAGCCGTTTTCCGATAGCTCTCAATGCAAAGGCTCTAGACGCAAATATTGGTGTGAGAGCTAATTCAATCAAGGAAACACTATATGTTGGTGAAGGGCATATTGAAGAAGGATCAGCCGAGTGGTTCTTGTGGGACAACAACTCCATTTGGCTCACTAACTTCACACACCATCAGGCTTCCAAGCAGCTCTCAAGGAAACTCAGTTTTCACACTCTATGCTTAGTGCCCTTTGAGTCCATTATCTAGGATTGAACCAGGTAGAGCATCCCACACAAACGAATGCTCCACATGCCGGTTTCACATGCCACCAACTCCACATTCTCAGGCAACTTCAGCGCCACAGCCGTTTTCAGATAGCCCTCAATGCAAAGGCTCTAGACGCAAATATTGGTGTGAGAGCTAATTCAATCAAGGAAACACTGCATGTTGGTGAAGGGCATATTGAAGAAGGATCAGCCGAGTGGTTCTTGTGGGAGAACAACTCCATTTGGCTCACTAACTTCACACACCATCAGGCTTCCAAGCAGCTCTCAAGGAAACTCAGTTTTCACACTCTATGCTTAGTGCCCTTTGAGTGCCTAGGACTGAAATGAAGCTTGGTGAGCATCCCACACAAACGAATGCTCCACATGCGGGTTTCACATGCCACCAACTCCACATTCACAGGCAACTTCAGCGCCACAGCCATTTTCAGATAGCAATCAATGCAAAGGCTCTAGACTCAAATATTGGTGTGAGAGCTAATTCAATCAAGGAAACACTGCATGTTGGTGAAGGGCATATTGAAGAAGGATCAGCCGAGTGGTTCTTGTGGGAGAACAACTCCATTTGGCTCACTAACTTCACACACCATCAGGCTTCCAAGCAGCTCTCAAGGAAACTCAGTTTTCACACTCTATGCTTAGTGCCCTTTGAGTGCCTAGGACTGAAATGAAGCTTGGTGAGCATCCCACACAAACGAATGCTCCACATGCAGGTTTCACATGCCACCAACTCCACATTCACAGGCAACTTCAGCGCCACAGCCATTTTCAGATAGCCCTCAATGCAAAGGCTCTAGACGCAAATATTGGTGTGAGAACTAATTCAATCAAGGAAACACTGCATGTTGGTGAAGGGCATATTGAAGAAGGATCAGCCGAGTGGTTCTTGTGGGAGAACAACTCCATTTGGCTCACTAACTTCACACACCATCAGGCTTCCAAGCAGCTCTCAAGGAAACTCAGTTTTCACACTCTATGTTTAGTGCCTTTTGAGTCCATTATCTAGGAATCAACTTGGTAGAGCATCCCACACAAGCGAATGCTCCACATGCGGGTTTCACATGCCACCAACTCCACATTCTCAGGCAACTTCAGCGCCACAGCCGTTTTCAGATAGCCCTCAATGCAAAGGCTCTAGACACAAATATTGGTGTGAGAGCTAATTCTATCAAGGAAACAGTGTATGTTGGTGAAGGGCATAGAGAAGAAGGATCAGCCGAGTTGTTCTTGTGGGAGAACAACTCCATCTGGCTCACTAACTTCACACACCATCAGGCTTCCAAGCAGCTCTCAAGGAAACTCAGTTTTCACACTCTATGCTTAGTGCCCTTTGAGGGCCTAGGACTGAAATGAAGCATGGTGAGCATCCCACACAAACGAATGCTCCACATGCGGGTTTCACATGCCACCAACTCCACATTCACAGGCAACTTCAGCGCCACAGCCATTTTCAGATAGCCCTCAATGCAATGGCTCTGCACGCAAATATTGGTGTGAGAGCTAATTCAATCAAGGAAACACTGCATGTTGGTGAAGACCATATTGAAGAAGGATCAGCCGAGTGGTTCTTGTGAGGGAACAACTCCATTTGGCTCACTAACTTCACACACCATCAGGCTTCCAAGCAGCTCTCAAGGAAACTCAGTTTTCACACTCTATGCTTAGTGCCCTTTCATTGCATTATCTAGGAATGAACCTGGTACAGCATCCCACACAAACGAATGCTGTATATGCGGGTTTCACATGCCACCAACTCCACATTCTCAGGCAACTTCAGCGCCACAGCCATTTTCAGATAGCCCTCAATGCAAAGGCTCTAGACGCAAATATTGGTGAGAGAGCTAATTCAATCAACGAAACACTGCATGTTGGTAAAGGGCATATTGAAGAAGGATCAGCCGAGTGGTTCTTGTGGGAGAACAACTCCATTTGGCTCACTAACTTCACACACCATCAGGCTTCCAAGCAGCTCTCAAGGAAACTCAGTTTTCACACTCTATGCTTAGTGCCCTTTGAGTGCATTATCTAGAAATGAAACATGGTGAGCATCCCACACAAACCAATGCTTCACATGCGGGTTTCAATGCCACCAACTCCACATTCACAGGCAACTTCAGCGCCACAGCCATTTTCAGATAGCCCTCAATGCAAAGGCCCTAGACGCAAATATTGGTGTGAGAGCTAATTCAATCAAGGAAACACTGCATGTTGGTGAAGGGCATATTGAAGAAGGATCAGCCGAGTGGTTCTTTTGAAAGAACAAGTCCATTTGGCTCACTAACATCACACACCATCAGGCTTACAAGCAGCTCTCAAGGAAACTCAGTTTTCACACTCTATGCTTAGTGCCCTTTGAGTGCATTATCTAGGAATGAACCTGGTAGAGCATCCCACACAAACGAATGCTCCACATGCGGGTTTCACATGCCACCAACTCCACATTCACAGGCAACTTCAGCGCCACAGCCATTTTCAGATAGCCCTCAATGCAAAGGCTCTAGACGCAAATATTGGTGTGAGAGCTAATTCAATCAAGGAAACACTGCATGTTGGTGAAGGGCATATTGAAGAAGGATCAGCCGAGTGGTTCTTGTGGGAGCACAACTCCATTTGGCTCACTAACTTCACACACCATCAGGCTTCCAAGCAGCTCTCAAGGAAACTCAGTTTTCACACTCTATGCTTAGTGCCCTTTGAGTCCATTATCTAGGATTGAACCAGGTAGAGCATCCCACACAAACCAATGCTCCACATGCGTGTTTCACATGCCACCAACTCCACATTCTCAGGCAACTTCAGCGCCACAGCCGTTTTCAGATAGCCCTCAATGCAAAGGCTCTAGACGCAAATATTGGTGTGAGAGCTAATTCAATCAAGGAAACACGGCATGTTGGTGAAGGGCATATTGAAGAAGGATCAGCCGAGTGGTTCTTGTGGGAGGACAACTCCATTTGGCTCACTAACTTCACACACCATCAGGCTTCCAAGCAGCTCTCAAGGAAACTCAGTTTTCACACTCTATGCTTAGTGCCCTTTGAGTGCCTAGGACTGAAAAGAAGCTTGTTGAGCATCCCACACAAACGAATGCTCCACATGCGGGTTTCACATGCAACCAACTCCACATTCACAGGCAACTTCAGCGCCACAGCTATTTTCAGATAGCCCTCAATGCAAAGGCTCTAGAGGCAAATATTGGTGTGAGAGCTAATTCAATCAAGGAAACACTGCATGTTGGTGAAGGGCATATTGAAGAAGGATCAGCCGAGTGGTTCTTGTGCGAGAACAACTCCATTTGGCTCACTAACTTCACACACCATCAGGCTTCCAAGCAGCTCTCAAGGAAACTCAGTTTGCACACTCTATGTTTAGTGCCCTTTGAGTCCATTATCTAGGAAGAAACTTGGTAGAGCATCCCACACAAACGAATGCTCCACATGCGGGTTTCACATGCCACCAACTCCACATTCTCAGGCAACTTCAGCACCACAGCCGTTTTCAGATAGCCCTCAATGCAAAGGCTCTAGATGCAAATATTGGTGTGAGAGCATATTCAATCAAGGAAACAGTGCATGTTGGTGAAGGGCATAGAGAAGAATGATCAGCCGAGTGGTTCTTGTGGGAGAACAACTCCATTTGGCTCACTAACTTCACACACCATGAGGCTTCCAAGCAGCTCTCAAGGAAACTCAGTTTTCACACTCTATGCTTAGTGCCCTTTGAGTGCCTAGGACTGAAATGAAGCATGGTGAGCATCCCACACAAACGAATGCTCCACATGCGGGTTTCACATGCCACCAACTCCACATTCACAGGCAACTTCAGCGCCACAGCCATTTTCAGATAGCCCTCAATGCAAAGGCCCTAGACGCAAATATTGGTGTGAGAGCTAATTCAATCAAGTAAACACTGCATGTTGGTGAAGACCATATTGAAGAAGGATCAGCCGAGTGGTTCTTGTGGGAGAACAACTCCATTTGGATCACTAACTTCACACACCATCAGGCTTCCAAGCAGCTCTCAAGGAAACTCAGTTTTCACACTCTATGCTTAGTGCCCTTTGAGTGCCTAGGACTGAATAGAAGCTTGTTGAGCATCCCACACAAACGAATGCTCCACATGCGGGTTTCACATGCCACCAACTCCACATTCTCAGGCAACTTCAGCGCCACAGCCATTTTCAGATAGCCCTCAATGCAAAGGCTCTAGACGCAAATATTGGTGTGAGAGCTAATTCAATCAAGGAAACACTGCATGTTGGTGAAGGGCATATTGAAGAAGGATCAGCCGAGTGGTTCTTGTGGGGGAACAACTCCATTTGGCTCACTAACTTCACACACCATCAGGCTTCCAAGCAGCTCTCAAGGAAACTCAGTTTTCACACACTATGCTTAGTGCCCTTTCATTGCATTATCTAGGAATGAACCTGGTACAGCATCCCACACAAACGAATGCTCCACATGCGGGTTTCACATGCCACCAACTCCACATTCACAGGCAACTTCAGCGCCACAGCCATTTTCAGATAGCCCTCAATGCAAAGGCTCTAGACGCAAATATTGGTGTGAGAGCTAATTCAATCAAGGAAACACTGCATGTTGGTAAAGGGCATATTGAAGAAGGATCAGCCGAGTGGTTCTTGTGGGAGAACAACTCCATTTGGATCACTAACTTCACACACCATCAGGCTTCCAAGCAGCTCTCAAGGAAACTCAGTTTTCACACTTTATGCTTAGTGCTCTTTGAGTGCCTAGGACTGAAATGAAACTTGGTGAGCATCCCACACAAACGAATGCTCCACATGCGGGTTTCACATGCCACCAACTCCACATTCTCAGGCAACTTCAGCGCCACAGCCATGTTCACATAGCCCTCAATGCAAAGGCTCTAGACGCAAATATTGGTGTGAGAGCTAATTCAATCAAGGAAACACTGCATGTTGGTGAAGGGCATATTGAAGAAGGATCAGCCGAGTGGTTCTTGTGGGAGAACAACTCCATTTGGCTCATTAACTTCACACACCATCAGGCTTCCAAGCAGCTCTCAAGGAAACTCAGTTTTCACACTCTATGCTTAGTGCCCTTTGAGTGCATTATCTAGAAATGAACCTGGTAGAGCATCCCACACAAACGAATGCTCCACATGCGGGTTTCACATGCCACCAACTCCACATTCACAGGCAACTTCAGCGCCACAGCCGTTTTCAGATAGCCCTCAATGCAAAGGCTCTAGACGCAAATATTGGTGTGAGAGCTAATTCAATCAAGGAAACACTGCATGTTGGTGAAGGGCATATTGAAGAAGGATCAGCCGAGTGGTTCTTGTGGGAGAACAACTCCATTTGGCTCACTAACTTCACACACCATCAGGCTTCCAAGCAGCTCTCAAGGAAACTCAGTTTTCACACTCTATGCTTAGTGCCCTTTGAGTGCCTAGGACTGAAATGAAGCTTGTTGAGCATCCCACTCAAACGAATGCTTCACATGCAGGTTTCACATGCCACCAACTCCACATTCACAGGCAACTTCAGCGCCACAGCCATTTTCAGATAGCCCTCAATGCAAATCCTCTAGACGCAAATATTGGTGTGAGAGCTAATTCAATCAAGGAAACACTGCATGTTGGTGAAGGGCATATTGAAGAAGGATCAGCCGAGTGGTTCTTGTGGGAGAACAACTCCATTTGGCTCATTAACTTCACACACCATCAGGCTTCCAAGCAGCTCTCAAGGAATCTCAGTTTTCACATTCTATGCTTAGTGCCCTTTGAGTCCATTATCTAGAAATGAACCTGGTAGAGCATTCCACACAAACGAATGCTCCACATGCGGGTTTCACATGCCACCAACTCCACATTCTCAGGCAACTTCAGCGCCACAGCCGTTTTCAGATAGCCCTCAATGCAAAGGCTCTAGACGCAAATATTGGTGTGAGAGCTAATTCAATCAAGGAAACAGTGCATGTTGGTGAAGGGCATATTGAAGAAGGATCAGCCGAGTGGTTCTTGTGGGAGAACAACTCCATTTGGCTCACTAACTTCACACACCATCAGGTTTCCAAGCAGCTCTCAAGGAAACTCAGTTTTCACACTCTATGCTTAGTGAACTTTGAGTGCAATATCTAGGAATGAACCTGGTAGAGCATCCCACACAAACGAATTCTCCACATGCGGGTTTCACATGCCACCAACTCCACATTCACAGGCAACTTCAGCGCCACAGCCATTTTCAGATAGCCCTCAATGCAAAGGCTCTAGACGCAAATATTGGTGTGAGAGCTAATTCAATCAAGGAAACACTGCATGTTGGTGAAGGGCATATTGAAGAAGGATCAGCCGAGTGGTTCTTGTGGGAGCACAACTCCATTTGGCTCACTAACTTCACACACCATCAGGCTTCCAAGCAGCTCTCAAGGAAACTCGGTTTTCACACTCTATGCTTAGTGCCCTTTGAGTCCATTATCTAGGATTGAACCAGGTAGAGCATCCCACACAAACCAATGCTCCACATGCGTGTTTCACATGCCACCAACTCCACATTCTCAGGCAACTTCAGCGCCACAGCCGTTTTCAGATAGCCCTCAATGCAAAGGCTCTAGACGCAAAGATTGGTGTGAGAGCTAATTCAATCAAGGAAACACGGCATGTTGGTGAAGGGCATATTGAAGAAGGATCAGCCGAGTGGTTCTTGTGGGAGGACAACTCCATTTGGCTCACTAACTTCACACACCATCAGGCTTCCAAGCAGCTCTCAAGGAAACTCAGTTTTCACACTCTATGCTTAGTGCCCTTTGAGTGCCTAGGACTGAAAAGAAGCTTGTTGAGCATCCCACACAAACGAATGCTCCACATGCGGGTTTCACATGACACCAACTCCACATTCACAGGCAACTTCAGCGCCACAGCTATTTTCAGATAGCCCTCAATGCAAAGGCTCTAGAGGCAAATATTGGTGTGAGAGCTAATTCAATCAAGGAAACACTGCATGTTGGTGAAGGGCATATTGAAGAAGGATCAGCCGAGTGGTTCTTGTGGGAGAACAACTCCATTTGGCTCACTAACTTCACACACCATCAGGCTTCCAAGCAGCTCTCAAGGAAACTCAGTTTTCACACTCTATGTTTAGTGCCCTTTGAGTCCATTATCTAGGAAGAAACTTGGTAGAGCATCCCACACAAACGAATGCTCCACATGCGGGTTTCACATGCCACCAACTCCACATTCTCAGGCAACTTCAGCGCCACAGCCGTTTTCAGATAGCCCTCAATGCAAAGGCTCTAGATGCAAATATTGGTGTGAGAGCATATTCAATCAAGGAAACAGTGCATGTTGGTGAAGGGCATAGAGAAGAATGATCAGCCGAGTGGTTCTTGTGGGAGAACAACTCCATTTGGCTCACTAACTTCACACACCATGAGGCTTCCAAGCAGCTCTCAAGGAAACTCAGTTTTCACACTCTATGCTTAGTGCCCTTTGAGTGCCTAGGACTGAAATGAAGCATGGTGAGCATCCCACACAAACGAATGCTCCACATGCGGGTTTCACATGCCACCAACTCCACATTCACAGGCAACTTCAGCGCCACAGCCATTTTCAGATAGCCCTCAATGCAAAGGCCCTAGACGCAAATATTGGTGTGAGAGCTAATTCAATCAAGGAAACACTGCATGTTGGTGAAGACCATACTGAAGAAGGATCAGCCGAGTGGTTCTTGTGGGAGAACAACTCCATTTGGCTCACTAACTTCACACACCATCAGGCTTCCAAGCAGCTCTCAAGGAAACTCAGTTTTCACACTCTATGCTTAGTGCCCTTTGAGTGCCTAGGACTGAATAGAAGCTTGTTGAGCATCCCACACAAACGAATGCTCCACATGCGGGTTTCACATGCCACCAACTCCACATTCTCAGGCAACTTCAGCGCCACAGCCATTTTCAGATAGCCCTCAATGCAAAGGCTCTAGACGCAAATATTGGTGTGAGAGCTAATTCAATCAAGGAAACACTGCATGTTGGTGAAGGGCATATTGAAGAAGGATCAGCCGAGTGGTTCTTGTGGGGGAACAACTCCATTTGGCTCACTAACTTCACACACCATCAGGCTTCCAAGCAGCTCTCAAGGAAACTCAGTTTTCACACACTATGCTTAGTGCCCTTTCATTGCATTATCTAGGAATGAACCTGGTACAGCATCGCACACAAACGAATGCTCCACATGCGGGTTTCACATGCCACCAACTCCACATTCACAGGCAACTTCAGCGCCACAGCCATTTTCAGATAGCCCTCAATGCAAAGGCTCTAGACGCAAATATTGGTGTGAGAGCTAATTCAATCAAGGAAACACTGCATGTTGGTAAAGGGCATATTGAAGAAGGATCAGCCGAGTGGTTCTTGTGGGAGAACAACTCCATTTGGATCACTAACTTCACACACCATCAGGCTTCCAAGCAGCTCTCAAGGAAACTCAGTTTTCACACTTTATGCTTAGTGCTCTTTGAGTGCCTAGGACTGAAATGAAACTTGGTGAGCATCCCACACAAACGAATGCTCCACATGCGGGTTTCACATGCCACCAACTCCACATTCTCAGGCAACTTCAGCGCCACAGCCATGTTCACATAGCCCTCAATGCAAAGGCTCTAGACGCAAATATTGGTGTGAGAGCTAATTCAATCAAGGAAACACTGCATGTTTGTGAAGGGCATATTGAAGAAGGATCAGCCGAGTGGTTCTTGTGGGAGAACAACTCCATTTGGCTCATTAACTTCACACACCATCAGGCTTCCAAGCAGCTCTCAAGGAAACTCAGTTTTCACACTCTATGCTTAGTGCCCTTTGAGTCCATTATCTAGAAATGAACCTGGTAGAGCATCCCACACAAACGAATGCTCCACATGCGGGTTTCACATGCCACCAACTCCACATTCACAGGCAACTTCAGCGCCACAGCCGTTTTCAGATAGCCCTCAATGCAAAGGCTCTAGACGCAAATATTGGTGTGAGAGCTAATTCAATCAAGGAAACACTGCATGTTGGTGAAGGGCATATTGAAGAAGGATCAGCCGAGTGGTTCTTGTGGGAGAACAACTCCATTTGGCTCACTAACTTCACACACCATCAGGCTTCCAAGCAGCTCTCAAGAAAACTCAGTTTTCACACTCTATGCTTAGTGCCCTTTGAGTGCCTAGGACTGAAATGAAGCTTGTTGAGCATCCCACACAAACGAATGCTTCACATGCAGGTTTCACATGCCACCAACTCCACATTCACAGGCAACTTCAGCGCCACAGCCATTTTCAGATAGCCCTCAATGCAAAGGTTCTAGACGCAAATATTGGTGTGAGAGCTAATTCAATCAAGGAAACACTGCATGTTGGTGAAGGGCATATTGAAGAAGGATCAGCCGAGTGGTTCTTGTGGGAGAACAACTCCATTTGGCTCATTAACTTCACACACCATCAGGCTTCCAAGCAGCTCTTAAGGAATCTCAGTTTTCACACTCTATGCTTAGTGCCCTTTGAGTCCATTATCTAGAAATGAACCTGGTAGAGCATTCCACACAAACGAATGCTCCACATGCGGGTTTCACATGCCACCAACTCCACATTCTCAGGCAACTTCAGCGCCACAGCCGTTTTCAGATAGCCCTCAATGCAAAGGCTCTAGACGCAAATATTGGTGTGAGAGCTAATTCAATCAAGGAAACAGTGCATGTTGGTGAAGGGCATATTGAAGAAGGATCAGCCGAGTGGTTCTTGTGGGAGAACAACTCCATTTGGCTCAATAACTTCACACACCATCAGGCTTCCAAGCAGCTCTCAAGGAAACTCAGTTTTCACACTCTATGCTTAGTGAACTTTGAGTGCAATATCTAGGAATGAACGTGGTAGAGCATCACACACAAACGAATGCTCCACATGCGGGTTTCGCATGCCACCAACTCCACATTCTCAGGCAACTTCAGCGCCACAGCCGTTTTCAGATAGCCCTCAATGCAAAGGCTCTAGACGCAAATATTGGTGTGAGAGATAATTCAATCAAGGAAACACTGCATGTTGGTGAAGGGCATATAGAAGAAGGATCAGCCGAGTGGATGTTGTGGGAGAACAACTCCTTTTGGCTCACTAACTTCACACACCATCAGGCTTCCAAGCAGCTCTCAAGGAAACTCAGTTTTCACACTCTATGCTTAGTGCCCTTTGAGTGCCTAGAACTGAAATGATACTTGCTGAGCATCCCACACAAACGAATGCTCCACATGCGGGTTTCTCATGCCACCAACTCCACATTCACAGGCAACTTCAGCGCCACAGCCGTTTTCAGATAGCCCTCAATGCAAAGGCTCTAGACGCAAATGTTGGTGTGAGAGCTAATTCAATCAAGGAAACACTGCATGTTGGTGAAGGACAAATAGAAGAAGGATCAGCCGAGTGGATGTTGTGGGAGAACAACTCCATTTGGCTCACTAACTTCACACACCATCGGGCTTCCAAGCAGCTCTCAAGGAAACTCAGTTTTCACACTCTATGCTTAGTGCCCTTTGAGTGCCTAGGACTGAAATGAAGCATGGTGATCATCCCACACAAACGAATGCTCCACATGCGGGTTTCACATGCAACCAACTCCACATTCACAGGCAACTTCAGCGCCACAGCCATTTTCAGATAGCCCTCAATGCAAAGGCTCTAGACGCAAATATTGGTGTGAGAGCTAATTCAATCAAGGAAACACTGCATGTTGGTGAAGGGCATAGAGAAGAAGGATCAGCCGAGTGGTTCTTGTGGGAGAACAACTCCATTTGGCTCACTAACTTTACACACCATCAGGCTTCCAAGCAGCTCTCAAGGAAACTCAGTTTTCACACTCTATGCTTAGTGCCCTTTGAGTCCATTATCTAGGATTGAACCAGGTAGAGCATCCCCCACAAACCAATGCTCCACATGTGGGTTTCACATGCCACCAACTCCACATTCTCAGGCAACTTCAGCGCCACAGCCGTTTTCAGATAGCCCTCAATGCAAAGGCTCTAGACGCAAATATTGGTGTGAGAGCTAATTCAATCAAGGAAACACTGCATGTTGGTGAAGGGCATATTGAAGAAGGATCAGCCGAGTGGTTCTTGTGGGAGGACAACTCCATTTGGCACACTAACTTCACACACCATCAGGCTTCCAAGCAGCTCTCAAGGAAACTCAGTTTTCACACTCTATGCTTAGTGCCCTTTGAGTGCCTAGGACTGAAAAGAAGCTTGTTGAGCTTCCCACACAAACGAATGCTCCACATGCAGGTTTCACATGCCACCAACTCCACATTCTCAGGCAACTTCAGCGCCACAGCCATTTTCAGATAGCCCTCAATGCAAAGGCTCTAGACGCAAATATTGGTGTGAGAGCTAATTCAATCAAGGAAACACTGCATGTTGGTGAAGGGCATATTGAAGAAGGATCAGCCGAGTGGTTCTTGTGGGAGAACAACTCCATTTGGCTCACTAACTTCACACACCATCAGGCTTCCAAGCAGCTCTCAAGGAAACTCAGTTTTCACACTCTATGCTTAGTGCCCTTTAAGTGCCTAGGACTGAAATGAAGCATGGTGAGCATCCCACACAAACGAATGCTCCACATGCGGGTTTCACATGCCACCAACTCCACATTCACAGGCAACTTCAGCCCCACAGCCATTTTCAGATAGCCCTCAATGCAAAGGCTCTAGACGCAAAGATTGGTGTGAGAGCTAATTCAATCAAGGAAACACTGCATGTTGGTTGAAGGGCATATTGAAGAAGGATCAGCCGAGTGGTTCTTGTGGGGGATCAACTCCATTTGGCTCACTAACTTCACACACCATCAACTTCCAAGCAGCTCTCAAGGAAACTCAGTTTTCACACACTATGCTTAGTGCCTTTTCATTGCATTATCTAGGAATGAACCTGGTACAGTATGCCACACAAACGAATGCTCTACATGCGGGTTTCACATGCCACCAACTCCACATTCTCAGGCAACTTCAGCGCCACAGCCGTTTTCAGATAGCCCTCAATGCAAAGGCTCTAGACGCAAATATTGGTGTGAGAGCTAATTCAATCAAGGAAACACTGCATGTTGGTGAAGGGCATATTGAAGAAGGATCAGCCGAGTGGATGTTGTGGGAGAACAACTCCATTTGGCTCACTAACTTCACACACCATCAGGCTTCCAAGCAGCTCTCAAGGAAACTCAGTTTTCACACTCTATGCTTAGTGCTCTTTGAGTGCCTAGGACTGAAATGAAGCTTGGTGAGCATCCCACACAAACGAATGCTCCACATGCGGGTTTCACATGCCACCAACTCCACATTCTCAGGCAACTTCAGCGCCACAGCCATGTTCAGATAGCCCTCAATGCAAAGGCTCTAGACGCAAATATTGGTGTGAGAGCTAATTCAATCAAGGAAACACTGCATGTTGGTGAAGGACAAATAGAAGAAGGATCAGCCGAGTGGATGTTGTGGGAGAACAACTCCATTTGGCTCACCAACTTCACACACCATCAGGCTTCCAAGCAGCTCTCAAGGAAACTCAGTTTTCACACTCTATGCTTAGTGCCCTTTGAGTCGATTATCTAGGAATGAACCTGTTAGAGCATCCCACACAAACGAATGCTCCACATGCGGGTTTCACATGCCACCAACTCCACATTCTCAGGCAACTTCAGCGCCACAGCCGTTTTCAGATAGCCCTCAATGCAAAGGCTCTAGAAGCAAATATTGGTCTGAGAGCTAATTCAATCCAGGAAACACTGCATGTTGGTGAAGGGCATATTGAAGAAGGATCAGCCGAGTGGTTCTTGTGGGAGAACAACTCCATTTGGCTCACTAACTTCACACACCATCAGGTTTCCAAGCAGGTCTCAAGGAAACTCAGTTTTCACACTCTATGCTTAGTGCCCTTTCATTGCATTATCTAGGAATGAACGTGGTAGAACATCACACAGAAACGAATGCTCCACATGCGGGTTTCGCATGCCACCAACTCCACATTCTCAGGCAACTTCAACGCCACAGCCGTTTTCAGATAGCCCTCAATGCAAAGGCTCTAGACGCAAATATTGGTGTGAGAGCTAATTCAATCAAGGAAACACTGCATGTTGGTGAAGGGCATATAGAAGAATAATCAGCCGAGTGGATGTTGTGGGAGAAAAACCCCAATTGGCTCACTAACTTCACACACAATCAGGCTTCCAAGCAGCTCTCAAGGAATCTCAGTTTTCACACTCTATGCTTAGTGCCCTTTGAGTGCCTAGAACTGAAATGATACTTGCTGAGCATCCCACACAAACGAATGCTCCACATGCGGGTTTCACATGCCACCAACTCCACATTCACAGGCAACTTCAGCGCCACAGCCGTTTTCAGATAGCCCTCAATGCAAAGGCTCTAGACGCAAATGTTGGTGTGAGAGCTAATTCAATCAAGGAAACACTGCATGTTGGTGAAGGACAAATAGAAGAAGGATCAGCCGAGTGGATGTTGTGGGAGAACAACTCCATTTGGCTCACCAACTTCACACACCATCAGGCTTCCAAGCAGCTCTCAAGGAAACTCAGTTTTCACACTCTATGCTTAGTGCCCTTTGAGTCGATTATCTAGGAATGAACCTGTTAGAGCATCCCACACAAACGAATGCTCCACATGCGGGTTTCACATGCCACCAACTCCACATTCTCAGGCAACTTCAGCGCCACAGCCGTTTTCAGATAGCCCTCAATGCAAAGTCTCTAGACGCAAATATTGGTCTGAGAGCTAATTCAATCTAGGAAACACTGCATGTTGGTGAAGGGCATATTGAAGAAGGATCAGCCGAGTGGTTCTTGTGGGGGATCAACTCCATTTGGCTCACTAACTTCACACACCATCAACTTCCAAGCAGCTCTCAAGGAAACTCAGTTTTCACACACTATGCTTAGTGCCCTTTCATTGCATTATCTAGGAATGAACCTGGTACAGTATGCCACACAAACGAATGCTCTACATGCGGGTTTCACATGCCACCAACTCCACATTCTCAGGCAACTTCAGCGCCACAGCCATTTTCAGATAGCCCTCAATGCAAATCCTCTAGACGCAAATATTGGTGTGAGAGCTAATTCAATCAAGGAAACACTGCATGTTGGTGAAGGGCATATTGAAGAAGGAACAGCCAAGTGGTTCTTGTGGGAGAACAACTCCATTTGGCTCACTAACTTCACACACCATCAGGCTTCCAAGCAGCTCTCAAGGAAACTCAGTTTTCACACTCTATGCTTAGTGCTCTTTGAGTGCCTAGGACTGAAATGAAGCTTGGTGAGCATCCCACACAAACGAATGCTCCACATGCGGGTTTCACATGCCACCAACTCCACATTCTCAGGCAACTTCAGCGCCACAGCCATGTTCAGATAGCCCTCAATGCAAAGGCTCTAGACGCAAATATTGGTGTGAGAGCTAATTCAATCAAGGAAACACTGCATGTTGGTGAAGGACAAATAGAAGAAGGATCAGCCGAGTGGATGTTGTGGGAGAACAACTCCATTTGGCTCACCAACTTCACACACCATCAGGCTTCCAAGCAGCTCTCAAGGAAACTCAGTTTTCACACTCTATGCTTAGTGCCCTTTGAGTCGATTATCTAGGAATGAACCTGTTAGAGCATCCCACACAAACGAATGCTCCACATGCGGGTTTCACATGACACCAACTCCACATTCTCAGGCAACTTCAGCGCCACAGCCGTTTTCAGATAGCCCTCAATGCAAAGTCTCTAGACGCAAATATTGGTCTGAGAGCTAATTCAATCCAGGAAACACTGCATGTTGGTGAAGGGCATATTGAAGAAGGATCAGCCGAGTGGTTCTTGTGGGAGAACAACTCCATTTGGCTCACTAACTTCACACACCATCAGGTTTCCAAGCAGCTCTCAAGGAAACTCAGTTTTCACACTCTATGCTTAGTGCCCTTTCATTGCATTATCTAGGAATGAACGTGGTAGAGCATCACACAGAAACGAATGCTCCACATGCGGGTTTCGCATGCCACCAACTCCACATTCTCAGGCAACTTCAGCGCCACAGCCGTTTTCAGATAGCCCTCAATGCAAAGGCTCTAGACGCAAATATTGGTGTGAGAGCTAATTCAATCAAGGAAACACTGCATGTTGGTGAAGGGCATATAGAAGAAGGATCAGCCGAGTGGATGTTGTGGGAGAACAACTCCATTTGGCTCACTAACTTCACACACCATCAGGCTTCCAAGCAGCTCTCAAGGAAACTCAGTTTTCACACTCTATGCTTAGTGCCCTTTGAGTGCCTAGAACTGAAATGATACTTGCTGAGCATCCCACACAAACGAATGCTCCACATGCGGGTTTCACATGCCACCAACTCCACATTCACAGGCAACTTCAGCGCCACAGCCATTTTCAGATAGCCCTCAATGCAAAGGCTCTAGACGCAAATGTTGGTGTGAGAGCTAATTCAATCAAGGAAACAATGCATGTTGGTGAAGGGCATGTTGAAGAAGGATCAGCCGAGTGGATGTTGTGGGAGAACAACTCCATTTGGCTCACTAACTTCACACACCATCAGGCTTCCAAGCAGCTCTCAAGGAAACTCAGTTTTCACACTCTATGCTTAGTGCCCTTTGAGTCGATTATCTAGGAATGAACCTGTTAGAGCATCCCACACAAACGAATGCTCCACATGCGGGTTTCACATGCCACCAACTCCACATTCTCAGGCAACTTCAGCGCCACAGCCGTTTTCAGATAGCCCTCAATGCAAAGTCTCTAGACGCAAATATTGGTCTGAGAGCTAATTCAATCAAGGAAACACTGCATGTTGGTGAAGGGCATATTGAAGAAGGATCAGTCGAGTGTTTCTTGTGGGAGAACAACTCCATTTGGCTCACTAACTTCACACACCATCAGGCTTCCAAGCAGCTCTCAAGGAAACTCAGTTTTCACACTCTATGCTTAGTGCCCTTTGAGTGCATTATCTAGGAATGAACCTGGTAGAGCATCCCACACAAACGAATGCTCCACATGTGGGTTTCACATGCCACCAACTCCACATCCTCAGGCAACTTCAGCGCCACAGCCGTTTCCAGATAGCCCTCAATGCAGAGGCTCTAGACGCAAATATTGGTGTGAGAGCTAATTCAATCAAGGAAACACTGCATGTTGGTGAAGGGCATATTGAAGAAGGATCAGCCGAGTGGTTCTTGTGGGAGAACAACTCCATTTGGCTCACTAACTTCACACACCATCAGGCTTCCAAGCAGCTCTCAAGGAATCTCAGTTTTCACACTCTATGCTTAGTGCCCTTTGAGTGCCTAGGACTGAAATGAAGCTTGGTAAAGCATCCCACACAAACGAATGCTCCACATGCGGGTTTCACATGCCACCAACTCCACATTCTCAGGCAACTTCAGCGCCACAGCCGTTTTCAGATAGCCCTCAATGCAGAGGTTCTAGACACAAATATTGGTGTGAGAGCTAATTCAATCAAGGAAACACAGCCTGTTAGTGAAGGGCATATTGAAGAAGGATCAGCCGAGTGGTTCTTGTGGGAGAACAACTCCATTTGGCTCACTAACTTCACACACCATTAGGCTTCCAAGCAGCTCTCAAGGAAACTCAGTTTTCACACTCTATGCTAAGTGCCCTTTGAGTGCCTAGGACTGAAATGAAGCTTGGTGAGCATCCCACACAAACGAATGCTCCACATGCCGGTTTCACATACCACCAACGCCACATCCTCAGGCAACTTCAGCGCCACAGCCGTTTTCAGATAGCCCTCAATGCAAAGGCTCTAGACGCAAATATTGGTGTGAGAGCTAATTCAATCAAGGAAACACTGCATGTTGGTGAAGGGCATATTGAAGAAGGATCAGCCGAGTGGTTCTTGTGGGAGAACAACTCCATTTGGCTCACTAACTTCACACACTATCAGGCTTCCAAGCAGCTCTCAAGGAAACTCAGTTTTCACACTCTATGCTTAGTGCCCTTTGAGTGCCTAGGACTGAAATGAAGCTTGGTGAGCATCCCACACAAACGAATGCTCCACATGCGGGTTTCACATGCCACCAACTCCACATTCACAGGCAACTTCAGCGCCACAGCCATTTTCAGATAGCCCTCAATGCAAAGGCTCTAGACGCAAATGTTGGTGTGAGAGCTAATTCAATCAAGGAAACACTGCATGTTGGTGAAGGGCATATTGAAGAAGGATCAGCCGAGTGGATGTTGTGGGAGAACAACTCCATTTGGCTCAATAACTTCACACACCATCAGGCTTCCAAGCAGCTCTCACGGAATCTCAGTTTTCACACTCTATGCTTAGTGCCCTTTGAGTGCATTATCTAGAAATGAAGCTGGTGAGCATCCCACACAAACGAATGCTCCACATGCGGGTTTCACATGCCACCAACTCCACATTCTCAGGCAACTTCAGTGCCACAGCCGTTTTCAGATAGCCCTCAATGCAGAGGTTCTAGACGCAATTATTGGTGTGAGAGCTAATTCAATCAAGGAAACACAGTCTGTTAGTGAAGGGCATATTGAAGAAGCATCAGCCGAGTGGTTTTTGTGGGAGAACAACTCCATTTGGCTCACTAACTTCACACACCATTAGGCTTCCAAGCAGCTCTCAAGGAAACTCAGTTTTCACACTCTATGCTTAGTGCCCTTTGAGTGCCTAGGACTGAAATGAAGCTTGGTGAGCATCCCACACAAAAGAATGCTCCACATGCGGGTTTCACATACCACCAACGCCACATCCTCAGGCAACTTCAGCGCCACAGCCGTTTTCAGATAGCCCTCAATGCAAAGGCTCTAGACGCAAATATTGGTGTGAGAGCTAATTCAACCAAGGAAACACTGCATGTTGGTGAAGGGCATATTGAAGAAGGATCAGCCGAGTGGATGTTGTGGGAGAACAACTCCATTTGGCTCACTAACTTCACACACCATCAGGCTTCCAAGCAGCTCTCACGGAATCTCAGTTTTCACACTCTATGCTTAGTGCCAGTTGAGTGCCTAGGACTGAAATGAAGCTTGGTGAGCATCCCACACATACAAATGCTCCACATGCGGGTTTCACATGCCACCAACTCCACATTCTCAGGCAACTTCAGCGCCACAGCCGTTTTCAGATAGCCCTCAATGCAGAGGATCTAGACGCAATTATTGGTGTGAGAGCTAATTCAAACAAGGAAACACAGCCTGTTAGTGAAGGGCATATTGAAGAAGGATCAGCCGAGTGGTTCTTGTGGGAGAACAACTCCATTTGGCTCACTAACTTCACACACCATTAGGCTTCCAAGCAGCTCTCAAGGAAACTCAGTTTTCACACTCTATGCTTAGTGCCCTTTGAGTGCCTAGGACTGAAATGAAGCTTGGTGAGCATCCCACACAAACGAATGCTCCACATGCGGGTTTCACATACCACCAACGCCACATCCTCAGGCAACTTCAGCGCCACAGCCGTTTTCAGATAGCCCTCAATGCAAAGGCTCTAGACGCAAATATTGGTGTGAGAGCTAATTCAATCAAGGAAACACTGCATGTTGGTGAAGGGCATATTGAAGAAGGATCAGCCGAGTGGTTCTTGTGGGAGAACAACTCCATTTGGCTCACTAACTTCACACACTATCAGGCTTCCAAGCAGCTCTCAAGGAAACTCAGTTTTCACACTCTATGCTTAGTGCCCTTTGAGTGCCTAGGACTGAAATGAAGCTTGGTGAGCATCCCACACAAACGAATGCTCCACATGCGGGTTTCACATGACACCAACTCCACATTCACAGGCAACTTCAGCACCACAGCCATTTTCAGATAGCCCTCAATGCAGAGGCTCTAGACGCAAATGTTGGTGTGAGAGCTAATTCAATCAAGGAAACACTGCATGTTGGTGAAGGGCATATTGAAGAAGGATCAGCCGAGTGGATGTTGTGGGAGAACAACTCCATTTGGCTCACTAACTTCACACACCATCAGGCTTCCAAGCAGCTCTCACGGAATCTCAGTTTTCACACTCTATGCTTAGTGCCCTTTGAGTGCATTATCTAGAAATGAAGCTTGGTGAGCATCCCACACAAACGAATGCTCCACATGCGGGTTTCACATGCCACCAACTCCACATTCTCAGGCAACTTCAGCGCCACAGCCGTTTTCAGATAGCCCTCAATGCAGAGGTTCTAGACGCAATTATTGGTGTGAGAGCTAATTCAATCAAGGAAACACAGCCTGTTAGTGAAGGGCATATTGAAGAAGGATCAGCCGAGTGGTTCTTGTGGGAGAACAACTCCATTTGGCTCACTAACTTCACACACCATTAGGCTTCCAAGCAGCTCTCAAGGAAACTCAGTTTTCACACTCTATGCTTAGTGCCCTTTGAGTGCCTAGGACTGAAATGAAGCTTGGTGAGCATCCCACACAAACGAATGCTCCACATGCGGGTTTCACATACCACCAACGCCACATCCTCAGGCAACTTCAGCGCCACAGCCGTTTTCAGATAGCCCTCAATGCAAAGGCTCTAGACGCAAATATTGGTGTGAGAGCTAATTCAACCAAGGAAACACTGCATGTTGGTGAAGGGCATATTGAAGAAGGATCAGCCGAGTGGATGTTGTGGGAGAACAACTCCATTTGGCTCACTAACTTCACACACCATCAGGCTTCCAAGCAGCTCTCACGGAATCTCAGTTTTCACACTCTATGCTTAGTGCCCGTTGAGTGCCTAGGACTGAAATGAAGCTTGTCGAGCATCCCACACAAACGAATGCTCCACATGCGGGTTTCACATGCCACCAACTCCACATTCTCAGGCAACTTCAGCACCACATCCGTTTTCAGATAGCCCTCAATGCAGAGGTTCTAGACGCAATTATTGGTGTGAGAGCTAATTCAATCAAGGAAACACAGCCTGTTAGTGAAGGGCATATTGAAGAAGGATCAGCCGAGTGGTTCTTGTGGGAGAACAACTCCATTTGGCTCACTAACTTCACACACCATTAGGCTTCCAAGCAGCTCTCAAGGAAACTCAGTTTTCACACTCTATGCTTAGTGCCCTTTGAGTGCCTAGGACTGAAATGAAGCTTGGTGAGCATCCCACACAAACGAATGCTTCACATGCGGGTTTCACATACCACCAACGCCACATCCTCAGGCAACTTCAGCGCCACAGCCGTTTTCAGATAGCCCTCAATGCAAAGGCTCTAGACGCAAATATTGGTGTGAGAGCTAATTCAATCAAGGAAACACTGCATGTTGGTGAAGGGCATATTGAAGAAGGATCAGCCGAGTGGATGTTGTGGGAGAACAACTCCATTTGGCTCACTAACTTCACACACCATCAGGCTTCCAAGCAGCTCTCACGGAATCTCAGTTTTCACACTCTATGCTTAGTGCCCTTTGAGTGCATTATCTAGAAATGAAGCTTGGTGAGCATCCCACACAAACGAATGCTCCACATGCGGGTTTCACATGCCACCAACTCCACATTCTCAGGCAACTTCAGCGCCACAGCCGTTTTCAGATAGCCCTCAATGCAGAGGTTCTAGACGCAATTATTGGTGTGAGAGCTAATTCAATCAAGGAAACACAGCCTGTTAGTGAAGGGCATATTGAAGAAGGATCAGCCGAGTGGTTCTTGTGGGAGAACAACTCCATTTGGCTCACTAACTTCACACACCATTAGGCTTCCAAGCAGCTCTCAAGGAAACTCAGTTTTCACACTCTATGCTTAGTGCCCTTTGAGTGCCTAGGACTGAAATGAAGCTTGGTGAGCATCCCACACAAACGAATGCTCCACATGCGGGTTTCACATACCACCAACGCCACATCCTCAGGCAACTTCAGCGCCACAGCCGTTTTCAGATAGCCCTCAATGCAAAGGCTCTAGACGCAAATATTGGTGTGAGAGCTAATTCAACCAAGGAAACACTGCATGTTGGTGAAGGGCATATTGAAGAAGGATCAGCCGAGTGGATGTTGTGGGAGAACAACTCCATTTGGCTCACTAACTTCACACACCATCAGGCTTCCTAGCAGCTCTCACGGAATCTCAGTTTTCACACTCTATGCTTAGTGCCCGTTGAGTGCCTAGGACTGAAATGAAGCTTGGTGAGCATCCCGCACAAACGAATGCTCCACATGCGGGTTTCACATGCCACCAACTCCACATTCTCAGGCAACTTCAGCGCCACAGCCGTTTTCAGATAGCCCTCAATGCAGAGGTTCTAGACGCAATTATTGGTGTGAAAGCTAATTCAATCAAGGAAACAGAGCCTGTTAGTGAAGGGCATATTGAAGAAGGTCAGCCGAGTGGTTCTTGTGGGAGAACAACTCCATTTGGCTCACTAACTTCACACACCATTAGGCTTCCAAGCAGCTCTCAAGGAAACTCAGTTTTCACACTCTATGCTTAGTGCCCTTTGAGTGCCTAGGACTGAAATGAAGCTTGGTGAGCATCCCACACAAACGAATGCTCCACATGCGGGTTTCACATGCCACCAACTCCACATTCTCAGGAAACTTCAGCGCCACAGCCGTTTTCAGATAGCCCTCAATGCAAAGGCTCTAGACGCAAATATTGGTGTGAGAGCTAATTCAATCAAGGAAACACTGCATGTTGGTGAAGGGCATATTGAAGAAGGATCAGTCGAGTGGTTCTTGTGGGAGAACAACTCCATTTGGCTCACTAACTTCACACACCATCAGGCTTCCAAGCAGCTCTCAAGAAAACTCAGTTTTCACACTCTATGCTTAGTGCCCTTTGAGTGCATTATCTAGAAATGAAGCTTGCTGAGCATCCCACACAAAAGAATGCTCCACATGCGGGTTTACATGCCACCAACTCCACATTCTCAGGCAACTTCAGTGCCACAGCCGTTTTCAGAAAGCCCTCAATGCAAAGGCTCTAGATGCAAATATTGGTGTGAGAGCTAATTCAAACAAGGAAACACTGTATGTTGGTGCAGGGCATATTGAAGAAGGATCAGCCGAGTGGTTCTTGTGGGAGAACAACTCCATTTGGCTCACTAACTTCACACACCATCAGGCTTCCAAGCAGCTCTCAAGGAAACTCAGTTTTCACACTCTATGCTTAGTGCCCTTTGAGTGCCTAGGACTGAAATGAAACTTGTTGAGCATCCCACACAAACGAATGCTCCACATGCGGTTATCACATGCCACCAATTCCACATTCACAGGTCACTTCAGCGCCACAGCCGTTTTCAGATAGCCCTCAATGCAAAGGCTCTAGACGCAAATGTTGGTGTGAGAGCTAATTCAATCAAGGAAACAATGCATGTTGGTGAAGGGCATATTGAAGAAGGATCAGCCGAGTGGTTCTTGTGGGAGAACAACTCCATTTGGCTCACTAACTTCACACACCATCAGGCTTCCAAGCAGCTCTCAAGGAATCTCAGTTTTCACACTCTATGCTTAGTGCCCTTTGAGTGCCTAGGACTGAAATGAAGCTTGGTAGAGCATGCCACACAAACGAATGCTCCACATGCGGGTTTCACATGCCACCAACTTCACATTCTCAGGCAACTTCAGCGCCACAGCCGTTTTCAGATAGCCCTCAATGCAGAGGTTCTAGACGCAAATATTGGTGTGAGAGCTAATTCAATCAAGGAAACACAGCCTGTTAGTGAAGGGCATATTGAAGAAGGATCAGCCGAGTGGTTCTTGTGGGAGAACAACTCCATTTGGCTCACTAAATTCACACACCATCAGGCTTCCAAGCAGCTCTCAAGGCAACTCAGTTTTCACACTCTATGCTTGGTGCCCTTTGAGTGAATTATCTAGGAACAAACTTGGTAGAGCATCCCACAGAAACGAATGCTCCACATGCGGGTTTCACACGCCACCAACTCCACATTCTCAGGCAACTTCAGCGCCACAGCCGTTTTCAGATAGCCCTCAATGCAAAGGCTCTAGACGCAAATATTGGTGTGAGAGCTAATTCAATCAAGGAAACACTGCATGTTGGTGAAGGGCATATTGAAGAAGGATCAGCCGAGTGGTTCTTGTGGGAGAACAACTCCATTTGGCTCACTAACTTCACACACCATCAGGCTTCCAAGCAGCTCTCAAGGAAACTCAGTTTTCACACTCTATGCTTAGTGCCCTTTGAGTGCCTAGGACTGAAATGAAACTTGGTGAGCATCCCACACAAACGAATGCTCCACATGCGGGTTTCACATGCCACCAATTCCACATTCTCAGGCAACTTCAGCGCCACAGCCGTTTTCAGATAGCCCTCAATGCAAAGGCTCTAGATGCAAATATTGGTGTGAGAGCTAATTCAATCAAGGAAACACTGCATGTTTTTGAAGGGCATATTGAAGAAGGATCAGCCGAGTGGTTCTTGTGGGAGAACAACTCCATTTGGCTCACTAACTTCACACACCATCAGGCTTCCAAGCAGCTCTCAAGGAATCTCAGTTTTCACACTCTATGCTTAAGTGCCCTTTGAATGCCTAGGACTGAAATGAAACTGGTAGAGCATCCACACAAACGAATGCTCCACATGCGGGTTTCACATGCCACCAACTCCACATTCTCAGGCAACTTCAGCGCCACAGCCGTTTTCAGATAGCCCTCAATGCAAAGGTTCTAGACGCAAATATTGGTGTGAGAGCTAATTCAATCAAGGAAACACTGCATGTTGGTGCAGGGCATATTGAAGAAGGATCAGCCGAGTGGTTCTTGTGGGAGAACAACTCCATTTGGCTCACTAACTTCACACACCATCAGGCTTCCAAGCAGCTCTCAAGGAAACTCAGTTTTCACACTCTATGCTTAGTGCCCTTTGAGTGCCTAGGACTGAAATGAAACTTGGTGAGCATCCCACACAAACGAATGCTCCACATGCGGGTTTCACATGCCACCAACTCCACATTCTCAGGCAACTTCAGCGCCACAGCCGTTTTCAGATAGCCCTCAATGCAAAGGCTCTAGACGCAAATGTTGGTGTGAGAGCTAATTCAATCAAGGAAACACTGCATGTTGGTGAAGGGCATATTGAAGAAGGATCAGCCGAGTGGTTCTTGTGGGAGAACAACTCCATTTGGCTCACTAACTTCACACACCATCAGGCTTCCAAGCAGCTCTCAAGGAAACTCAGTTTTCACACTCTATGCTTAGTGCCCTTTGAGTGCCGAGGACTGAAATGAAACTTGGTAGAGCATCCCACACAAACGAATGCTCCACATGCGGGTTTCACATGCCACCAATTCCACATTCACAGGCAACTTCAGCGCCACAGCCGTTTTCAGATAGCCCTCAATGCAAAGGCTCTAGACGCAAATGTTGGTGTGAGAGCTAATTCAATCAAGGAAACACTGCATGTTGGTGAAGGGCATATTGAAGAAGGATCAGCCGAGTGGTTCTTGTGGGAGAACAACTCCATTTGGCTCACTAACTTCACACACCATCAGGCTTCCAAGCAGCTCTCAAGGAATCTCAGTTTTCACACTCTATGCTTAGTGCCCTTTGAGTGCCTAGGACTGAAATGAAACTTGGTAGAGCATCCCAAACAAACGAATGCTCCACATGCGGGTTTCACATGCCACCAACTCCACATTCTCAGGCAACTTCAGCGCCACAGCCGTTTTCAGATAGCCCTCAATGCAGAGGTTCTAGACGCAAATATTGGTGTGAGAGCTAATTCAATCAAGGAAACACAGCCTGTTAGTGAAGGGCATAATGAAGAAGGATCAGCCGAGTGGTTCTTGTGGGAGAACAACTCCATTTGGCTCACTAACTTCACACACCATCAGGCTTCCAAGCAGCTCTCAAGGAAACTCAGTTTTCACACTCTATGCTTAGTGCCCTTTGAGTGCCTAGGACTGAAATGAATCTTGGTGAGCATCCCACACAAACGAATGCTCCACATGCGGGTTTCACATGCCACCAACTCCACATTCACAGGCAACTTCAGCGCCACAGCCGTTTTCAGATAGCCCTCAATGCAAAGGCTCTAGACGCAAATATTGGTGTGAGAGCTAATTCAATCAAGGAAACACTGCATGTTGGTGAAGGGCATATTGAAGAAGGATCAGCCGAGTGGTTCTTGTGGGAGAACAACTCCATTTGGCTCACTAACTTCACACACCATCAGGCTTCCAAGCAGCTCTCAAGGAAACTCAGTTTCCACACTCTATGCTTAGTGCCCTTTGAGTGCATTATCTAGAAATGAACCTGGTAGAGCATTCCACACAAACGAATGCTCCACATGCGGGTTTCATATGCCACCAACTCCACACTCACAAGCAACTTCAGCGCCACAGCCGTTTTCAGATAGCCCTCAATGCAAAGGCTCTAGACGGAAATATTGGTGTGAGAGCTAATTCAATCAAGGAAACACTGCATGTTGGTGAAGGGCATATTGAAGAAGGATCAGCCGAGTGGTTCTTGTGGGAGAACAACTGAATTTGGCTCACTAACTTCACACACCATCAGGCTTCCAAGCAGCTCTCAAGGAAACTCAGTTTTCACACTCTATGCTTAGTGCCCTTTGAGTGCATTATCTAGAAATGAAGCTTGGTGAGCATCCCACACAAACGAATGCTCCACATGCGGGTTTCACATGCCACCAACTCCACACCCTCAGGCAACTTCAGCGCCACAGCCGTTTTCAGTTAGCCCTCCATGCAAAGTCTCTAGACGCAAATATTGGTGTGAGAGCTAATTCAATCAAGGAAACACTGCATGTTGGTGAAGGTCATATTGAAGAAGGATCAGCCGAGTGGTTCTTGTGGGAGAACAACTCCATGTGCTTCACTAACTTCACACACTATCAGACTTCGAAACAGCTCTCAAGGAAACTCAGTTTTCACACTCTATGCTTAGTGCCCTTTGAGTGCATTATCTAGAAATGAAGCTTGTTGAGCATCCCACACAAACGAATGCTCCACATGCGGGTTTCACATGACACCAACTCCACATTCACAGGCAACTTCAGTGCCACAGCCGTTTTCAGATAGCCCTCAATGCAAAGGCTCTAGACGCAAATATTGGTGTGAGAGCTAATTCAATCAAGGAAACACTGTATGTTGGTGAAGGGCATATTGAAGAAGGATCAGCCGAGTGGTACTTGTGGGAGAACAACTCCATTTGGCTCACTAACTTCACACACCATCAGGCTTCCAAACAGCTCTCAAGGAAACTCAGTTTTCACACTCTATGCTTAGTGCCCTTTGAGTGCATTATCTAGGAACAACTTGGTAGAGCATCCCACACAAACGAATGCTCCACATGCGGGTTTCACATGCCACCAACTCCACATTCTCAGGCAACTTCAGCGCCACAGCCGTTTTTAAGATAGCCCTCAATGCAGAGGCTCTAGACGCAAATATTGGTGTGAGAGCTAATTCAATCAAGGAAACACTGCATGTTGGTGAAGGGCATATTGAAGAAGGATCAGCCGAGTGGTTCTTGTGGGAGAACAACTCCATTTGGCCTACTAACTTCACACACCATCAGGCTTCCAAGCAGCTCTCAAGGCAACTCAGTTTTCACACTCTATGCTTAGTGCCCTTTGAGTGCCTAGGACTGAAATGAAGCTTGGTGAGCATCCCACACAAACGAATGCTCCACATGCGGGTTTCACATGCCACCAACTCCACACCCTCAGGCAACTTCAGCGCCACAGCCGTTTTCAGTTAGCCCTCCATGCAAAGTCTCTAGACGCAAATATTGGTGTGAGAGCTAATTCAATCAAGGAAACACTGCATGTTGGTGAAGGTCATATTGAAGAAGGATCAGCCGAGTGGTTCTTGTGGGAGAACAACTCCATGTGCTTCACTAACTTCACACACTATCAGGCTTCGAACAGCTCTCAAGGAAACTCAGTTTTCACACTCTATGCTTAGTGCCCTTTGAGTGCATTATCTAGAAATGAAGCTTGTTGAGCATCCCACACAAACGAATGCTCCACATGCGGGTTTCACATGACACCAACTCCAAATTCACAGGCAACTTCAGTGCCACAGCCGTTTTCAGATAGCCCTCAATGCAAAGGCTCTAGACGCAAATATTGGTGTGAGAGCTAATTCAATCAAGGAAACACTGCATGTTGGTGAAGGGCATATTGAAGAAGGATCAGCCGAGTGGTTCTTATGGGAGAACAACTCCATTTGGCTCACTAACTTCACACACCATCAGGCTTCCAAGCAGCTCTCAAGGAAACTCAGTTTTCACACTCTATGCTTAGTGCCCTTTGAGTGCCTAGGACTGAAATGAAACTTGGTAGAGCATCCCAAACAAACGAATGCTCCACATGCGGGTTTCACATGCCACCAACTCCACATTCTCAGGCAACTTCAGCGCCACAGCCGTTTTCAGATAGCCCTCAATGCAAAGGCTCTAGACGCAAATATTGGTGTGAGAGCTAATTCAATCAAGGAAACACAGCCTGTTAGTGAAGGGCATATTGAAGAAGGATCAGCCGAGTGGTTCTTGTGGGAGAACAACTCCATTTGGCTCACTAACTTCACACACCATCAGGCTTCCAAGCAGCTCTCAAGGAAACTCAGTTTCCACACTCTATGCTTAGTGCCCTTTGAGTGCATTATCTAGAAATGAACCTGGTAGAGCATTCCACAAAAACGAATGCTCCAAATGCGGGTTTCATATGCCACCAACTCCACACTCACAAGCAACTTCAGCGCCACAGCCGTTTTCAGATAGCCCTCAATGCAAAGGCTCTAGACGCAAATATTGGTGTGAGAGCTAATTCAATCAAGGAAACACTGCATGTTGGTGAAGGGCATATTGAAGAAGGATCAGCCGAGTGGTTCTTGTGGGAGAACAACTCCATTTGGCTCACTAACTTCACACACCATCAGGCTTCCAAGCAGCTCTCAAGGAAACTCAGTTTTCACACTCTATGCTTAGTGCCCTTTGAGTGCATTATCTAGGAATGAACCTGGTAGAGCATCCCACACAAACGAATGCTCCACATGCGGGTTTCACATGCCACCAACTCCACATTCTCAGGCAACTTCAGCGCCACAGCCGTTTTCAGATAGCCCTCAATGCAAAGGCTCTAGACGCAAATATTGGTGTGAGAGCTAATTCAATCAAGGAAACACTGCATGTTGGTGAAGGGCATATTGAAGAAGGATCAGCCGAGTGGTTCTTGTGGGAGAATAACTCCATTTGGCTCACTAACTTCACACACCATCAGGCTTCCAAGCAGCTCTCAAGGAAACTCAGTTTTCACACTCTATGCTTAGTGCTCTTTGAGAGCCTAGGACTGACATGAAGCTTGGTGAGCATCCCACACAAACGAATGCTCCACATGCGGGATTCACATGCCACCAACTCCACATTCTCAGGCAACTTCAGTACCACAGCCGTTTTCAGATAGCCCTCAATGCACAGGCTCTAGATGCAAATATTGGTGTGAGAGCTAATTCAATCAAGGAAACACTGCATGTTGGTGAAGGGCATATTGAAGAAGGATCAGCCGAGTGGTTCTTGTGGGAGAACAACTCCATTTGGCTCACTAACTTCACACACCATCAGGCTTCCAAGCAGCTCTCAAGGAAACTCAGTTTTCACACTCTATGCTTAGTGCCCTTTGAGTGCATTATCTAGGAATGAACCTGGTAGAGCATCCCACACAAACGAATGCTCCACATGCGGGTTTCACATGCCACCAACTCCACATTCTCAGGCAACTTCAGCACCACAGCCGTTTTCAGATAGCCCTCAATGCAAAGGCTCTAGACGCAAATATTGGTGTGAGAGCTAATTCAATCAAGGAAACACTGCATGTTGGTGAAGGGCATATTGAAGAAGGATCAGCCGAGTGGTTCTTGTGGGAGAATAACTCCATTTGGCTCACTAACTTCACACACCATCAGGCTTCCAAGCAGCTCTCAAGGAAACTCAGTTCTCACACTCTATGCTTAGTGCCCTTTGAGTGCCTTATCTATGAATGAACCTGGTAGAGCATCCCACACAAACGAATGCTCCACATGCGGGTTTCACATGCCACCAACTCCACATTCGCAGGCAACTTCAGAGCCACAGCCGTTTTCAGATAGCCCTCAATGCAAAGGCTCTAGACGCAAATATTGGTGTGAGAGCTAATTCAATCAAGGAAACACTGCATGTTGGTGAAGGGCATATTGAAGAAGGATCAGCCGAGTGGTTCTTGTAGGAGAACAACTCCATTTGGCTCACTAACTTCACACACCATCAGGCTTCCAAGCAGCTCTCAAGGAAACTCAGTTTTCACACTCTATGCTTAGTGCCCTTTGAGTGCCTAGGACTGAAATGAAGCTTGGTGAGCATCCCACACAAACGAATGCTCCACATGCGGGTTTCACATGCCACTATCTCCACTTTCTCAGGCAACTTCAGCGCCACAGCCGTTTTCAGATAGCCCTCAATGCAAAGGCTCTAGACGCAAATATTGGTGTGAGAGCTAATTCAATCAAGGAAACACAGCCTGTTAGTGAAGGGCATATTGAAGAAGGATCAGCCGAGTGGTTCTTGTGGGAGAACAACTCCATTTGGCTCACTAACTTCACACACCATCAGGCTTCCAAGCAGCTCTCAAGGAAACTCAGTTTTCACACTCTATGCTTAGTGCCCTTTGAGTGCCTAGGACTGAAATGAAACTTGGTAGAGCATCCCACACAAACGAATGCTCCACATGCCGGTTTCACATGCCACCAACTCCACATTCTCAGGCAACTTCAGTGCCACAGCCGTTTTCAGATAGCCCTCAATGCAGAGGCTCTAGACGCAAATATTGGTGTGAGAGCTAATTCAATCAAGGAAACACTGCATGTTGGTGAAGGGCATATTAAAGAAGGATCAACCGAGTGGTTCTTGTGGGAGAACAACTCCATTTGGCTCACTAACTTCACACACCATCAGGCTTACAAGCAGCTCTCAAGGAAACTCAGTTTTCACACTCCATGCTTAGTGCCCTTTGAGTGCGTAGGACTGAAATGAAACTTGGTGAGCATCCCACACAAACGAATGCTCCACATGCGGGTTTCACATGCCACCAACTCCACATTCACAGGCAACTTCAGCGCCACAGCCGTTTTCAGATAACCCTCAATGCAAAGGCTCTAGACGCAAATATTGGTGTGAGAGCTAATTCAATCAAGGAAACACTGCATGTTGGTGAAGGGCATATTGAAGAAGGATCAGCCGAGTGGTTCTTGTGGGGGAATAACTCCATTTGGCTCACTAACTTCACACACCATCAGGCTTCCAAGCAGCTCTCAAGAAAACTCAGTTCTCACACTCTATGCTTAGTGCCCTTTGAGTGCCTAGGATTGAAATGAATCTTGGTGAGCATCCCACAAAAACGAATGCTCCACATGCGGGTTTCACATGCCACCAACTCCACATTCTCACGCAACTTCAGTGCTACAGCCGTTTTCAGATAGCCCTCAATGCAAAGGCTCTAGACGCAAATATTGGTGTGAGAGCTAATTCAATCAAGGAAACACTGCATGTTGGTGAAGGGCATATTGAAGAAGGATCAGCCGAGTGGTTCTTGTGGGAGAACAACTCCATTTGGCTCACTAACTTCACACACCATCAAGCTTCCAAGCAGCTCTCAAGGAAACTCAATTTACACACTCTATGCTTAATGCTCTTTGAGTGCATTATCTAGGAATGAACCTGGTAGAGCATCCCACACAAACGAATGCTCCACATGCGGGTTTTACATGCCACCAACTCCACATTCTCAGGCAACTTCAGCGCCACAGCCGTTTTCAGATAGCCCTCAATGCAAAGGCTCTAGACACAAATATTGGTGTGAGAGCTAATTCAATCAAGGAAACAGTGCATGTTGGTGAAGGGCATATTGAAGAAGGATCAGCCGAGTGGTTCTTGTGGGAGAACAACTCCATTTGGCTCACTAACTTCACACACCATCAGGCTTCCAAGCAGCTCTCAAGGAAACTCAGTTTTCACATTCTATGTTTAGTTCCCTTTGAGTGCCTAGGCCTGAAATGAATCTTGGTGAGCATCCCACACAAACGAATGCTCCACATGCGGGTTTCACATGCCACCAACTCCACATTCTCAGGCAACTTCAGTGCCACAGCCGTTTTCAGATAGCCCTCAATGCAGAGGCTCTAGACGCAAATATTGGTGTGAGAGCTAATTCAATCAAGGAAACACTGCGTGTTGGTGAAGGGCATATTGAAGAAGGATCAGCCGAGTGGTTCTTGTGGGAGAACAACTCCATTTGGCTCACTAACTTCACTCACCATTAGGCTTCCAAGCAGCTCTCAAGGAAACTCAGCTTTCACACTCTATGCTTAGTGCCCTTTGAGTGCATTATCTAGAAATGAAGCTTGGTGAGCATCCCACACAAACGAATGCTGCACATGCGGGTTTCACATGCCACCAACTCCACACCCTCAGGCAACTTCAGCGCCACAGCCGTTTTCAGATAGCCCTCAATGCAAAGGCTCTAGACGCAAATATTGGTGTGAGAGCTAATTCAATCAAGGAAACACTGCATGTTGGTGAAGGGCATATTGAAGAAGGATCAGCCGAGTGGTTCTTGTGGGAGAACAACTCCATGTGCTTCACTAACTTCACACACTATCAGGCTTCGAAACAGCTCTCAAGGAAACTCAGTTTTCACACTCTATGCTTAGTGCCCTTTGAGTGCATTATCTAGAAATGAAGCTTGTTGAGCATCCCACACAAACGAATGCTCCACATGCGGGTTTCACATGACACCAACTCCACATTCACAGGCAACTTCAGTGCCACAGCCGTTTTCAGATAGCCCTCAATGCAAAGGCTCTAGACGCAAATATTGGTGTGAGAGCTAATTCAATCAAGGAAACACTGTATGTTGGTGAAGGGCATATTGAAGAAGGATCAGCCGAGTGGTTCTTGTGGGACAACAACTCCATTTGGCTCACTAACTTCACACACCATCAGGCATCCAAACAGCTCTCAAGGAAACTCAGTTTTCACACTCTATGCTTAGTGCCCTTTGTTTGCATTATCTAGGAACAAACTTGGTAGAGCATCCCACACAAACGAATGCTCCAAATGCGGGTTTCACATGCCACCAACTCCACATTCTCAGGCAACTTCAGCGCCACAGCCGTTTTCAGATAGCCCTCAATGCAAAGGCTCTAGACGCAAATATTGGTGTGAGAGCTAATTCAATCAAGGAAACACTGCATGTTGGTGAAGGGCATATTGAAGAAGGATCAGCCGAGTGGTTCTTGTGGGAGAACAACTCCATTTGGCTCACTAACTTCACACACCATCAGGCTTCCAAGCAGCTCTCAAGGAAACTCAGTTTTCACACTCTATGCTTAGAGCCCTTTGAGTGCCTAGGACTGAAATGAAACTTGGTAGAGCATCCCAAACAAACGAATGCTCCATATGCGGGTTTCACATGCCACCAACTCCACATTCTCAGGCAACTTCAGCGCCACAGCCGTTTTCAGATAGCCCTCAATGCAGAGGTTCTAGACGCAAATATTGGTGTGAGAGCTAATTCAATCAAGGAAACACAGCCTGTTAGTGAAGGGCATATTGAAGAAGGATCAGCCGAGTGGTTCTTGTGGGAGAACAACTCCATTTGGCTCACTAACTTCACATACCATCAGGCTTCCAAGCAGCTCTCAAGGAAACTCAGTTTTCACACTCTATGCTTAGTGCCCTTTGAGTGCCTAGGACTGAAATGAATCTTGGAGAGCTTCCCACACAAACGAATGCTCCACATGCGGGTTTCACATGCCACCAACTCCACATTCACAGGCAACTTCAGCGCCACAGCCGTTTTCAGATAGCCCTCAATGCAAAGGCTCTAGACGCAAATATTGGTGTGAGAGCTAATTCAATCAAGGAAACACTGCATGTTGGTGAAGGGCATATTGAAGAAGGATCAACCGAGTGGTTCTTGTGGGAGAACAACTCCATTTGGCTCACTAACTTCACACACCATCAGGCTTCCAAGAAGCTCTCAAGGAAACTCAGTTTCCACACTCTATGCTTAGTGCCCTTTGAGTGCATTATCTAA
>NW_026696326.1:0-34113 GCF_030435755.1 Ochotona princeps | reverse complement strand
TTCTTCAATATGCCCTTCACCAACATGCAGTGTTTCCTTGATTGAATTAGCTCTCACAGCAATATTTGTGTCTAGAGCCTTTGCATTGAGGGTTATCTGGAAACGGCTGTGGCGCTGAAGTTGCCTGAGAATGTGGAGTTGGTGGCATGTGAAACCCGCATGTGGAGCATTCGTTTGTGTGGGATGCTCTACCAGGTTCATTCCTAGTATAATGCACTAAAGGGCACTAAGCATAGAGTGTGAAAACTGAGTTCCTTGAGAGCTGCTTGGAAGCCTGATGGTGTGTGAAGTTAGTGAGCCAAATGGAGTTGTTCTCCCACAAGAACCACTCGGCTGATCCTTCTTCAATATGCCCTTCACCAACATGCAGTGTTTCCTTGATTGAATTAGCTCTCACACCAATATTTGCGTTCTAGAGCCTTTGCATTGAGGGCTATCTGAAAACGGCTGTGGCGCTGAAGTTGCCTGAGAATGTGGAGTTGGTGGCATGTGAAACCCGCATGTGGAGCATTCGTTTGTGTGGGATGCTCACCAAGCTTCATTTCAGTCCAAGGCACTCAAAGGGCACTAAGCATAGTAGTGTGAAAACTGAGTTTCCTTGAGAGCTGCTTGGAAGCCTGATGGTGGTGTGAAGTTATTGAGCCAAATGGAGTTGTTCTCCCCACAAGAACCACTCGGCTGATCCTTCTTCAATATGCCCTTCACCAACATGCAGTGTTTCCTTGATTGAATTAGCTCTCACACCAATAGTTTGCGTCTAGAGCCTTTGCATTGAGGGGCTATCGGAAAACGGCTGTGGCGCTGAGGTTGCCTTAGAGAATGTGGAGTATGGTGGCATGTGAAGCCCGCATGTGAAGCATTCGTTTGTGTGGGATGCTCTACCAGGTTCATTTCCTAGATAATGCACTAAAGGGCACTACGCATAGAGTGTGAAAACTGAGTTTCCTTGAGAGCTGCTTGGAAGCCTGATGGTGTGTGAGGTTAATGAGCCAAATGGAGTTGTTCTCCCACAAGAACCACTCGGCTGATCCTTCTTCAATATGCCCTTCACCAACATGCAGTGTTTCCTTGATTGAATTAGCTCTCACACCAATATTTGCGTCTAGAGCCTTTGTATTGAGGTTATCTGGAAACGGCTGTGGCGCTGAAGTTGCCTGAGAATGTGGAGTTGGTGGCATGAGAAACCCGCATGTGGAGCATTCGTTTGTATGGGATGCTCTACCAGGGTTCGCAATCCTAGACAATGCACTAAAGTGCACAAAGTATAGAGTGTGAAAACTGAGTTTCCTTGAGAGCTGCATTAGAAGCCTGATGGTGTGTGAAGTTAGTGAGCCAAATGGAGTTGTTCTCCCACAAGAACCACTCGGCTGATCCTTCTTCAATATGCCCTTCACCAACATGCAGTGTTTCCTTGATTGAATTAGCTCTCACACCAATATTTGCGTCTGGAGCCTTTGCATTGAGGGCTATCTGAAAACGGCTGTGGCGCTGAAGTTGCCTGAGAATGTGGAGTTGGTGGCATGTGAAACCCGCATGTGGAGCATTCGTTTGTGTGGGGATGCTCTACCAGGTTCATTCCTAGATAATGCACTAAAGGGCACAAAGCATAGAGTGTGAAAACTGAGTTTCTTGAGAGCTGCTTGGAAGCCTGATGGTGTGTGAAGTTAGTGAGCCAAATGGAGTTGTTCTCCACAAGAACCACTAGGCTGATCCTTCTTCAATATGCCCTTCACCAACATGCAGTGTTTCCTTGATTGAATTAGCTCTCGACACCAATATTTGCGTCTAGAGCCTTTGCATTGAGGGCTATCTGAAAACGGCTGTGGCGCTGAAGTTGCCTGAGAATGTGGAGTTGGTGGCATGTGAAACCCGCATGTGGAGCATTCGTTTGTGTGGGATGCTCACCAAGCTTCATTTCAGTCCAAGGCACTCAAGAGGGCACTAAGCATAGAGTGTGAAAACTGAGTTTCCTTGAGAGCTGCTTGGAAGCCTGATGGTGTGTGAAGTTATTGAGCCAAATGGAGTTGTTCTCCCACAAGAACCACTCGGCTGATCCTTCTTCAATATGCCCTTCACCAACATGCAGTGTTTCCTTGATTGAATTAGCTCTCACAGCAATATTTGTGTCTAGAGCCTTTGCATTGAGGGTTATCTGGAAACGGCTTGTGGCGCTGAAGTTGCCTGAGAATGTGGGAGTTGGTGGCATGAGGAAACCCGCATGTGGAGCATTCGTTTGTATGGGATGCTCTACCAGGTTCAATCCTAGACAATGCACTAAAGGGCACAAAGTATAGAGTGTGAAAACTGAGTTTCCTTGAGAGCTGCTTGGAAGCCTGATGGTGTGTGAAGTTAGTGAGCCAAATGGAGTTGTTGTCCCACAAGAATCACTCGGCTGATCCTTCTTCAATATGCCCTTCACCAACATGCAGTGTTTCCTTGATTGAATTAGCTCTCACACCAATATTTGCGTCTGGAGCCTTTGCATTGAGGGCTATCTGAAAACGGCTGTGGCGCTGAAGTTGCCTGTGAATGTGGAGTTGGTGGCATGTGAAACCCGCATGTGGAGCATTCGATTGTCTGGTGATGCTCCTACCAAGCTTCATTTCAGTCCTAGGCACTCAAAGGGCACTAAGCATAGAGTGTGAAAACTGAGTTTCCTTGAGAGCTCCTCTGAAGCCTGATGGTGTGTGAAGTTAGTGAGCCAAATGGAGTTGTTCTCCCACAAGAACCACTCGGCTGATCCTTCTTCAATATGCCCTTCACCAACATGCAGTGTTTCCTTGATTGAATTAGCTCTCACACCAATATTTGCGTCTAGAGCCTTTGCATTGAGGGCTATCTGAAAACGGCTGTGGCGCTGAGGTTGCCTGAGAATGTGGAGTTGGTGGCATGTGAAGCCCGCATGTGAAGCATTCGTTTGTGTGGGATGCTCTACCAGGTTCATTCCTAGATAATGCACTAAAGGGCACTACGCATAGAGTGTGAAAAACTGAGTTTCCTTGAGAGCTGCTTGGAAGCCTGATGGTGTGTGAGCGTTAATGAGCCAAATGGAGTTGTTCTCCACAAGAACCACTCGGCTGATCATTTTCAATATGCCCTTCACCAACATGCAGTGTTTCCTTGATTGAATTAGCGTCTCACACCAATATTTGCGTCTAGAGCCTTTGTATTGAGGGTTATCTGGGAAACGGCTGTGGCGCTGAAGTTGCCTGAGAATGTGGAGTTGGTGGCATGAGAAACCCGCATGTGGAGCATTCGTTTGTATGGGATGCTCTACCAGGTTCATCCTAGACAATGCACTAAAGGGCACAAAGTATAGAGTGTGAAAACTGAGTTTCCTTGAGAGCTGCTTAGAAGCCTGATGGTGTGTGAAGTTAGTGAGCCAAATGGAGTTGTTCTCCCACAAGAACCACTCGGCTGATCCTTCTTCAATATGCCCTTCACCAACATGCAGTGTTTCCTTGATTGAATTAGCTCTCACACCAATATTTGCGTCTGGAGCCTTTGCATTGAGGGCTATCTGAAAACGGCTGTGGCGCTGAAGTTGCCTGAGAATGTGGAGTTGGTGGCATGTGAAACCCGCATGTGGGAGCATTCGTTTGTGTGGGATGCTCTACCAGGTTCATTCCTAGATAATGCACTAAAGGGCACAAAGCATAGAGTGTGAAAACTGAGTTTCCTTGAGAGCTGCTTGGAAGCCTGATGGTGTGTGAAGTTAGTGAGCCAAATGGAGTTGTTCTCCCACAAGAACCACTAGGCTGATCCTTCTTCAATATGCCCTTCACCAACATGCAGTGTTTCCTTGATTGAATTAGCTCTCACACCAATATTTGCGTCTAGAGCCTTTGCATTGAGGGCTATCTGGAAAACGGCTGTGGCGCTGAAGTTGCCTGGAGAATGTGGAGTTGGTGGCATGTGAAAACCCGCATGTGGAGCATTCGTTTGTGTGGGATGCTCACCAAGCTTCATTTCAGTCCAAGGCACTCAAAGGGCACTAAGCATAGAGTGTGAAAACTGAGTTTCCTTGAGAGCTGCTTGGAAGCCTGATGGTGTGTGAAGTTATTGAGCCCAAATGGAGTTGTTCTCCCACAAGAACCACTCGGCTGATCCTTCTTCAATATGCCCATCACCAACATGCAGTGTTTCCTTGATTGAATTAGCTCTCACACCAATATTTGCGTCTAGAGCCTTTGTATTCAGGGTTATCTGGAAACGGCTGTGGCGCTGAAGTTGCCTGAGAATGTGGAGTTGGTGGCATGTGAAACCCGCATGTGGAGCATTCGTTTGTATGGGAATGCTCTACCAGGTTCAATCCTAGACAATGCACTAAAGTGCACAAAGTATAGAGTGTGTGAAAAACTGAGTTTCCTTGAGAGCTGCTTGGAAGCCTGATGGTGTGTGAAGTTAGTGAGCCAAATGGAGTTGTTCTCCCCACAAGAACCACTCGGCTGATCCTTCTTCAATATGCCCTTCACCAACATGCAGTGTTTCCTTGATTGAATTAGCTCTCACACCAATATTTGCGTCTGGAGCCTTTGCATTGAGGGCTATCTGAAAACGGCTGTTGGCGCTGAAGTTGCCTGAGAATGTGGAGTTGGTGGCATGTGAAATCCGCATGTGGAGCATTCGTTTGTTTGGGATGCTCTACCAGGTTCATTCCTAGATAATGCACTAAAGGGCACTAAGCATAGAGTGTGAAAACTGAGTTTCCTTGTGAGCTGCCTTGGAAGCCTGATGGTGTGTGTGAAGTTAGTGAGCCAAATGGAGTTGTTCTCCCACAAGAACCACTAGGCTGATCCTTCTTCAATATGCCCTTCACCAACATGCAGTGTTTCCTTGATTGAATTAGCTCTCACACCAATATTTGCGTCTAGAGCCTTTGCATTGAGGGCTATCTGAAAACGGCTGTGGCGCTGAAGTTGCCTGAGAATGCTGGAGTTGGTGGCATGTGAAACCCGCATGTGGAGCATTCGTTTTGTGTGGGATGCTCACCAAGCTTCATTTCAGTCCAAGGCACTCAAAGGGGCACTAAGCATAGAGTGTGAAAAACTGAGTTTCCTTGAGAGCTGCTTGGAAGCCTGATGGTGTGTGAAGTTATTGAGCCAAATGGAGTTGTTCTCCCACAAGAACCACTCGGCTGATCCTTCTTCAATATGCCCCTTCACCAACATGCAGTGTTTCCTTGATTGAATTAGCTCTCACACCAATATTTGCGTCCAGAGCCCTTTGCATTGAGGGCTATCTGAAAACGGCTGTGGCGCTGAAGTTGCCTGTGAATGTGGAGTTGGTGGCATGTGAAACCCGCATGTGGAGCATTCGATTGTCTGGGATGCTCTACCAAGCTTCATTTCAGTCCTAGGCACTCAAAGGGCACTAAGCATAGAGTGTGAAAACTGAGTTTTCCTTGAGAGCTCCTCTGAAGCCCTGATGGTGTGTGAAGTTAGTGAGCCAAATGGAGTTGTTCTCCCACAAGAACCACTCGGCTGATCCTTCTTCAATATGCCCTTCACCAACATGCAGTGTTTCCTTGATTGAATTAGCTCTCATACCAATACTTGCGTCTAGAGCCTTTGCATTGAGGGCTATCGGAAAACGGCTGTGGCGCTGAGGTTGCCTGAGAATGTGGAGTTGGTGGCATGTGAAGCCCGCATAGTGAAGCATTCGTTTGTGTGGGATGCTCTACCAGGTTCATTCCTAGATAATGCACTAAAGGGCACTACGCATAGAGTGTGAAAACTGAGTTTCCTTGAGAGCTGCTTGGAAGCCTGATGGTGTGTGAGGTTAATGAGCCAAATGGAGTTGTTCTCCCACAAGAACCACTCGGCTGATCATTTTCAATATGCCCTTTCACCAACATGCAGTGTTTCCTTGATTGAATTAGCTCTCACACCAATATTTGCGTCTAGAGCCTTTGTATTGAGGGTTATCATGGAAACGGCTGTGGCGCTGAAGTTGCCTGAGAATGTGGAGTTGGTGGCATGAGAAACCCGCATGTGGAGCATTCGTTTGTATGGGATGCTCTACCAGGTTCAATCCTAGACAATGCACTAAAGTGCACAAAGTATAGAGTGTGAAAACTGAGTTTCCTTGAGAGCTGCTTAGAAGCCTGATGGTGTGTGAAGTTAGTGAGCCAAATGGAGTTGTTCTCCCACAAGAACCACTCGGCTGATCCTTCTTCAATATGCCCTTCACCAACATGCAGTGTTTCCTTGATTGAATTAGCTCTCACACCAATATTTGCGTCTGGAGCCTTTGCATTGAGGGCTATCTGAAAACGTTTGTGGCGCTGAAGTTGCCTGAGAATGTGGAGTTGGTGGCATGTGAAACCCGCATGTGGAGCATTCGTTTGTGTGGGATGCTCTACCAGGTTCATTCCTAGATAATGCACTAAAGGGCACTAAGCATAGAGTGTGAAAACTGAGTTTCCTTGAGAGCTGCTTGGAAGCCTGATGGTGTGTGAAGTTTAGTGAGCCAAATGAGTTGTTCTCCCCACAAGAACCACTAGGCTGATCCTTCTTCAATATGCCCTTCACCAACATGCAGTGTTTCCTTGATTGAATTAGCTCTCACACCAATATTTGCGTCTAGAGCCTTTGCATTGAGGGCTATCTGAAAACGGCTGTGGCGCTGAAGTTGCCTGAGAATGTGGAGTTGGTGGCATGTGAAACCCGCATGTGGAGCATTCGTTTGTGTGGGGATGCTCACAAAGTTTCATTTCAGTCCAAGGCACTCAAAGGCAAAGGGCACTAAGCATAGAGTGTGAAAACTGAGTTTTCTTGAGAGCTGCTTGGAAGCCTGATGGTGTGTGAAGTTATTGAGCCAAATGGAGTTGTTCTCCCACAAGAACCACTCGGCTGATCCTTCTTCAATATGCCCATCACCAACATGCAGTGTTTCCTTGATTGAATTAGCTCTCACACCAATATTTGCGTCTAGAGCCTTTGTATTGAGGGTTATCTGGAAACGGCTGTGGCGCTGAAGTTGCCTGAGAATGTGGAGTTGGTGGCATGAGAAACCCGCATGTGGAGCATTCGTTTGTATGGGATGCTCTACCAGGTTCAATCCTAGACAATGCACTAAAGTGCACAAAGTATAGAGTGTGAAAACTGAGTTTCCTTGAGAGCTGCTTGGAAGCCTGATGGTGTGTGAAGTTAGTGAGCCAAATGGAGTTGTTCTCCCACAAGAACCACTCGGCTGATCCTTCTTCAATATGCCCTTCACCAACATGCAGTGTTTCCTTGATTGAATTAGCTCTCACACCAATATTTGCGTCTGGAGCCTTTGCATTGAGGGCTATCTGAAAACGGCTGTGGCGCTGAAGTTGCCTGAGAATGTGGAGTTGGTGGCATGTGAAATCCGCATGTGGAGCATTCGTTTGTTTGGGATGCTCTACCAGGTTCATTCCTAGATAATGCACTAAAGGGCACTAAGCATAGAGTGTGAAAACTGAGTTTCCTTGTGAGCTGCTTGGAAGCCTGATGATGTGTGAAGTTAGTGAGCCAAATGGAGTTGTTCTCCCACAAGAACCACTAGGCTGATCCTTCTTCAATATGCCCTTCACCAACATGCAGTGTTTCCTTGATTGAATTAGCTCTCACACCAATATTTGCGTCTAGAGCCTTTGCATTGAGGGCTATCTGAAAACGGCTGTGGCGCTGAAGTTGCCTGAGAATGTGGAGTTGGTGGCATGTGAAACCCGCATGTGGAGCATTCGTTTGTGTGGGATGCTCACCAAGCTTCATTTCAGTCCAAGGCACTCAAAGGGCACTAAGCATAGAGTGTGAAAACTGAGTTTCCTTGAGAGCTGCTTGGAAGCCTGATGGTGTGTGAAGTTATTGAGCCAAATGGAGTTGTTCTCCCACAAGAACCACTCGGCTGATCCTTCTTCAATATGCCCTTCACCAACATGCAGTGTTTCCTTGATTGAATTAGCTCTCACAGCAATATTTGTGTCTAGAGCCTTTGCATTGAGGGTTATCTGGAAACGGCTGTGGCGCTGAAGTTGCCTGAGAATGTGGAGTTGGTGGCATGAGAAACCCGCATGTGGAGCATTCGTTTGTATGGGATGCTCTACCAGGTTCAATCCTAGACAATGCACTAAAGGGCACAAAGTATAGAGTGTGAAAACTGAGTTTCCTTGAGAGCTGCTTGGAAGCCTGATGGTGTGTGAAGTTAGTGAGCCAAATGGAGTTGTTGTCCCACAAGAATCACTCGGCTGATCCTTCTTCAATATGCCCTTCACCAACATGCAGTGTTTCCTTGATTGAATTAGCTCTCACACCAATATTTGCGTCCAGAGCCTTTGCATTGAGGGCTATCTGAAAACGGCTGTGGCGCTGAAGTTGCCTGTGAATGTGGAGTTGGTGGCATGTGAAACCCGCATGTGGAGCATTCGATTGTCTGGGATGCTCTACCAAGCTTCATTTCAGTCCTAGGCACTCAAAGGGCACTAAGCATAGAGTGTGAAAACTGAGTTTCCTTGAGAGCTGCTTGGAAGCCTGATGGTGTGTGAAGTTAGTGAGCCAAATGGAGTTGTTCTCCCACAAGAACCACTCGGCTGATCCTTCTTCAATATGCCCTTCACCAACATGCAGTGTTTCCTTGATTGAATTAGCTCTCACACCAATATTTGCGTCTAGAGCCTTTGCATTGAGGGCTATCTGAAAACGGCTGTGGCGCTGAAGTTGCCTGAGAATGTGGAGTTGGTGGCATGTGAAGCCCGCATGTGGAGCATTCGTTTGTGTGGGATGCTCTACCAGGTTCATTCCTAGATAATGCACTAAAGGGCACTACGCATAGAGTGTGAAAACTGAGTTTCCTTGAGAGCTGCTTGGAAGCCTGATGGTGTGTGAGGTTAATGAGCCAAATGGAGTTGTTCTCCCACAAGAACCACTCGGCTGATCATTTTCAATATGCCCTTCACCAACATGCAGTGTTTCCTTGATTGAATTAGCTCTCACACCAATATTTGCGTCTAGAGCCTTTGCATTGAGGGTTATCTGGAAACGGCTGTGGCGCTGAAGTTGCCTGAGAATGTGGAGTTGGTGGTATGAGAAACCCGCATGTGGAGCATTCGTTTGTATGGGATGCTCTACCAGGTTCAATCCTAGACAATGCACTAAAGGGCACAAAGTATAGAGTGTGAAAACTGAGTTTCCTTGAGAGCTGCTTGGAAGCCTGATGGTGTGTGAAGTTAGTGAGCCAAATGGAGTTGTTCTCCCACAAGAACCACTCGGCTGATCCTTCTTCAATATGCCCTTCACCAACATGCAGTGTTTCCTTGATTGAATTAGCTCTCACACCAATATTTGCGTCTGGAGCCTTTGCATTGAGGGCTATCTGAAAACGGCTGTGGCGCTGAAGTTGCCTGAGAATGTGGAGTTGGTGGCATGTGAAACCCGCATGTGGAGCATTCGTTTGTGTGGGATGCTCTACCAGGTTCATTCCTAGATAATGCACTAAAGGGCACTAAGCATAGAGTGTGAAAACTGAGTTTCCTTGAGAGCTGCTTGGAAGCCTGATGGTGTGTGAAGTTAGTGAGCCAAATGGAGTTGTTCTCCCACAAGAACCACTAGGCTGATCCTTCTTCAATATGCCCTTCACCAACATGCAGTGTTTCCTTGATTGAATTAGCTCTCACAGCAATATTTGTGTCTAGAGCCTTTGCATTGAGGGCTATCTGAAAACGGCTGTGGCGCTGAAGTTGCCTGAGAATGTGGAGTTGGTGGCATGTGAAACCCGCATGTGGAGCATTCGTTTGTGTGGGATGCTCACCAAGCTTCATTTCAGTCCAAGGCACTCAAAGGGCACTAAGCATAGAGTGTGAAAACTGAGTTTCCTTGAGAGCTGCTTGGAAGCCTGATGGTGTGTGAAGTTATTGAGCCAAATGGAGTTGTTCTCCCACAAGAACCACTCGGCTGATCCTTCTTCAATATGCCCTTCACCAACATGCAGTGTTTCCTTGATTGAATTAGCTCTCACAGCAATATTTGTGTCTAGAGCCTTTGCATTGAGGGCTATCTGAAAACGGCTGTGGCGCTGAAGTTGCCTGAGAATGTGGAGTTGGTGGCATGTGAAACCAGCATGTGGAGCATTCGTTTGTGTGGGATGCTCTACCAGGTTCATTCCTAGATAATGCACTAAAGGGCACTAAGCATAGAGTGTGAAAACTGAGTTTCCTTGAGAGCTGCTTAGAAGCCTGATGGTGTGTGAAGTTAGTGAGCCAAATGGAGTTGTTCTCCCACAAGAACCACTAGGCTGATCCTTCTTCAATATGCCCTTCACCAACATGCAGTGTTTCCTTGATTGAATTAGCTCTCACACCAATATTTGCGTCTAGAGCCTTTGCATTGAGGGCTATCTGAAAACGGCTGTGGCGCTGAAGTTGCCTGAGAATGTGGAGCTGGTGGCATGTAAAACCCGCATGTGGAGCATTCGTTTGTGTGGGATGCTCACCACGCTTCATTTCAGTCTAGGCACTCAAAGGGCACTAAGCATAGAGTGTGAAAACTGAGTTTCCTTGAGAGCTGCTTGGAAGCCTGATGGTGTGTGAAGTTAGTGAGCCAAATGGTGTTGTTCTCCCACAAGAACCACTCGGCTGCTCTTTCTTCATTATGCCCTTCACCAACATGCAGTGTTTCCTTGATTGAATTAGCTCTCACACCAATATTTGTGTCTAGATCCTTTGCATTGAGGGCTATCTGAAAATGGCTGTGGCGCTGAAGTTGCCTGTGAATGTGGAGTTGGTGGCATGTGAAACCCGCATGTGGAGTATTCGTTTGTGTGGGATGCTCACCAAGCTTCATTTCAGTCCAAGGCACTCAAAGGGCACTAAGCATAGAGTGTGAAAACTGAGTTTCCTTGAGAGCTGCTTGGAAGCCTGATGGTGTGTGAAGTTAGTGAGCCAAATGGAGTTGTTCTCCCACAAGAACCACTAGGCTGATCCTTCTTCAATATGCCCTTCACCAACATGCAGTGTTTCCTTGATTGAATTAGCTCTCACACCAATATTTGCGTCTAGAGCCTTTGCATTGAGGGTTATCTGGAAACGGCTGTGGCGCTGAAGTTGCCGGAGAATGTGGAGTTGGTGTCATGAGAAACCCGCATGTGGAGCTTTCGTTTGTATGGGATGCTCTACCAGGTTCAATCCTAGACAATGCTCTAAAGGGCACAAAGTATAGAGTATGAAAACTGAGTTTCCTTGAGAGCTGCTTGGAAGCCTGATGGTGTGTGAAGTTAGTGAGCCAAATGGAGTTGTTCTCCCACAAGAACCACTCGGCTGATCCTTCTTCAATATGCCCTTCACCAACATGCAGTGTTTCCTTGATTGAATTAGCTCTCAGACCAATACTTGCGTCTAGAGCCTTTGCATTGAGGGCTCTCTGAAAACGGCTGTGGCGCTGAAGTTGCCTGAGAATGTGGAGTTGGTGGCATGTGAAACCCGCATGTGGAGTATTCGTTTGTGTGGGATGCTCACCAAGTTTCATTTCAGTTGTAGGCACTCAAAGGGCAGTAAGCATAGAGTGTGAAAACTGAGTTTCCTTGAGAGCTGCTTGGAAGCCTGATGGTGTGTGAAGTTAGTGAGCCAAATGGAGTTGTTCTCCCACAAGAACCACTCGGCTGATCCTTCTTCAATATGCCCTTCACCAACATGCAGTGTTTCCTTGATTGAATTAGCTCTCACACCAATATTTGCGTCTAGAGCCTTTGCTTTGTGGGCTATCTGAAAACGGCTGTGGCACTGAAGTTGCCTGTGAATGTGGAGTTGGTGGCATGTGAAACCCGCATGTGGAGCATTCGTTTGTGTGGGATGCTCTACCAGGTTCATTCCTAGATAATGCACTCAAAGGGCACTAAGCATAGAGTGTGAAAACTGAGTTTCCTTGAGAGCTGCTTGGAAGCCTGATGGTGTGTGAAGTTAGTGAGCCAAATGGAGTTGTTCTCCCACAAGAACCACTCAGCAGCTCTTTCTTCAATATGCCCTTCACCAACATGCAGTGTTTCCTTGATTGAATTAGCTCTCACACTAATATTTGCGTCTAGAGCCTTTGCATTGAGGGCTATCTGAAAACGGCTGTGGCGCTGAAGTTGCCTGTGAATGTGGAGTTGGTGGCATGTGAAACCCGCATGTGGAGCATTTGTTTGTGTGCGATGCTCACCAAGTTTCATTTCAGTTGTAGCCACTCAAAGGGCAGTAAGCATAGAGTGTGAAAACTGAGTTTCCTTGAGAGCTGCTTAGAAGCCTGATGGTGTGTGAAGTTAGTGAGCCAAATGGAGTTGTTCTCCCACAAGAACCACTCGGCTGATCCTTCTTCAATATGCCCTTCACCAACATGCAGTGTTTCCTTGATTGAATTAGCTCTCACACCAATATTTGCGTCTAGAGCCTTTGCATTGAGGGCTATCTGAAAATGGCTGTGGCGCTGAAGTTGCCTGAGAATGTGGAGTTGGTGGCATGTGAAACCCGCATGTGGAGCATTCGTTTGTGTGGGATGCTCTACCAGGTTCATTTCTAGATAATGCACTCAAAGGGCACTAAGCATAGAGTGTGAAAACTGAGTTTCCTTGTGAGCTACTTGGAAGCCTGATGGTGTGTGAAGTTAGTGAGCCAAATGGAGTTGTTCTCCCACAAGAACCACTCGGCTGATCCTTCTTCAATATGCCCTTCACCAACATGAAATGTTTCCTTGATTGAATTTGCTATCACACCAATATTTGCGTCTAGAGCCTTTGCATTGAGGGCTATCTGAAAACGGCTGTGGCGCTGAAGTTGCCTGAGAATGTGGAGTTCGTGGCATGTGAAGCCCGCATGTGGAGCATTCGTTTGTGTGGGATGCTCTACCAGGTTCATTCCTAGATAATGCACTAAAGGGCACTACGCATAGAGTGTGAAAACTGAGTTTCCTTGAGAGCTGCTTGGAAGCCTGATGGTGTGTGAGGTTAATGAGCCAAATGGAGTTGTTCTCCCACAAGAACCACTCGGCTGATCATTTTCAATATGCCCTTCACCAACATGCAGTGTTTCCTTGATTGAATTAGCTCTCACACCAATATTTGCGTCTAGAGCCTTTGCATTGAGGGTTATCTGGAAACGGCTGTGGCGCTGAAGTTGCCTGTGAATGTGGAGTTGGTGGTATGAGAAACCCGCATGTGGAGCATTCGTTTGTATGGGATGCTCTACCAGGTTCAATCCTAGACAATGCACTAAAGTGCACAAAGTATAGAGTGTGAAAACTGAGTTTCCTTGAGAGCTGCTTGGAAGCCTGATGGTGTGTGAAGTTAGTGAGCCAAATGGAGTTGTTCTCCCACAAGAACCACTCGGCTGATCCTTCTTCAATATGCCCTTCACCAACATGCAGTGTTTCCTTGATTGAATTAGCTCTCAAACCAATATTTGCGTCTGGAGCCTTTGCATTGAGGGCTATCTGAAAACGGCTGTGGCGCTGAAGTTGCCTGAGAATGTGGAGTTGGTGGCATGTGAAACCCGCATGTGGAGCATTCGTTTGTGTGGGATGCTCTACCAGGTTCATTCCTAGATAATGCACTAAAGGGCACTAAGCATAGAGTGTGAAAACTGAGTTTCCTTGAGAGCTGCTTGGAAGCCTGATGGTGTGTGAAGTTAGTGAGCCAAATGGAGTTGTTCTCCCACAAGAACCACTAGGCTGATCCTTCTTCAATATGCCCTTCACCAACATGCAGTGTTTCCTTGATTGAATTAGCTCTCACACCAATATTTGCGTCTAGAGCCTTTGCATTGAGGGCTATCTGAAAACGGCTGTGGCGCTGAAGTTGCCTGAGAATGTGGAGTTGGTGGCATGTGAAACCCGCATGTGGAGCATTCGTTTGTGTGGGATGCTCACCAAGCTTCATTTCAGTCCAAGGCACTCAAAGGGCACTAAGCATAGAGTGTGAAAACTGAGTTTCCTTGAGAGCTGCTTGGAAGCCTGATGGTGTGTGAAGTTATTGAGCCAAATGGAGTTGTTCTCCCACAAGAACCACTCGGCTGATCCTTCTTCAATATGCCCTTCACCAACATGCAGTGTTTCCTTGATTGAATTAGCTCTCACAGCAATATTTGTGTCTAGAGCCTTTGCATTGAGGGCTATCTGAAAACGGCTGTGGCGCTGAAGTTGCCTGAGAATGTGGAGTTGGTGGCATGTGAAACCAGCATGTGGAGCATTCGTTTGTGTGGGATGCTCTACCAGGTTCATTCCTAGATAATGCACTAAAGGGCACTAAGCATAGAGTGTGAAAACTGAGTTTCCTTGAGAGCTGCTTAGAAGCCTGATGGTGTGTGAAGTTAGTGAGCCAAATGGAGTTGTTCTCCCACAAGAACCACTAGGCTGATCCTTCTTCAATATGCCCTTCACCAACATGCAGTGTTTCCTTGATTGAATTAGCTCTCACACCAATATTTGCGTCTAGAGCCTTTGCATTGAGGGCTATCTGAAAACGGCTGTGGCGCTGAAGTTGCCTGAGAATGTGGAGCTGGTGGCATGTAAAACCCGCATGTGGAGCATTCGTTTGTGTGGGATGCTCACCACGCTTCATTTCAGTCTAGGCACTCAAAGGGCACTAAGCATAGAGTGTGAAAACTGAGTTTCCTTGAGAGCTGCTTGGAAGCCTGATGGTGTGTGAAGTTAGTGAGCCAAATGGTGTTGTTCTCCCACAAGAACCACTCGGCTGCTCTTTCTTCATTATGCCCTTCACCAACATGCAGTGTTTCCTTGATTGAATTAGCTCTCACACCAATATTTGTGTCTAGATCCTTTGCATTGAGGGCTATCTGAAAATGGCTGTGGCGCTGAAGTTGCCTGTGAATGTGGAGTTGGTGGCATGTGAAACCCGCATGTGGAGTATTCGTTTGTGTGGGATGCTCACCAAGCTTCATTTCAGTCCAAGGCACTCAAAGGGCACTAAGCATAGAGTGTGAAAACTGAGTTTCCTTGAGAGCTGCTTGGAAGCCTGATGGTGTGTGAAGTTAGTGAGCCAAATGGAGTTGTTCTCCCACAAGAACCACTCGGCTGATCCTTCTTCAATATGCCCTTCACCAACATGCAGTGTTTCCTTGATTGAATTAGCTCTCACACCAATATTTGCGTCTAGAGCCTTTGCATTGAGGGTTATCTGGAAACGGCTGTGGCGCTGAAGTTGCCGGAGAATGTGGAGTTGGTGTCATGAGAAACCCGCATGTGGAGCTTTCGTTTGTATGGGATGCTCTACCAGGTTCAATCCTAGACAATGCTCTAAAGGGCACAAAGTATAGAGTATGAAAACTGAGTTTCCTTGAGAGCTGCTTGGAAGCCTGATGGTGTGTGAAGTTAGTGAGCCAAATGGAGTTGTTCTCCCACAAGAACCACTCGGCTGATCCTTCTTCAATATGCCCTTCACCAACATGCAGTGTTTCCTTGATTGAATTAGCTCTCAGACCAATACTTGCGTCTAGAGCCTTTGCATTGAGGGCTCTCTGAAAACGGCTGTGGCGCTGAAGTTTCCTGAGAATGTGGAGTTGGTGGCATGTGAAACCCGCATGTGGAGTATTCGTTTGTGTGGGATGCTCACCAAGTTTCATTTCAGTTGTAGGCACTCAAAGGGCAGTAAGCATAGAGTGTGAAAACTGAGTTTCCTTGAGAGCTGCTTGGAAGCCTGATGGTGTGTGAAGTTATTGAGCCAAATGGAGTTGTTCTCCCACAAGAACCACTCGGCTGATCCTTCTTCAATATGCCCTTCACCAACATGCAGTGTTTCCTTGATTGAATTAGCTCTCACACCAATATTTGCGTCTAGAGCCTTTGCATTGAGGGCTATCTGAAAATGCCTGTGGCGCTGAAGTTGCCTGAGAATGTGGAGTTGGTGGCATGTGAAACCCGCATGTGGAGCATTCGTTTGTGTGGGATGCTCTACCAGGTTCTTTTCTAGATAATGCACTCAAAGGGCACTAAGCATAGAGTGTGAAAACTGAGTTTCCTTGTGAGCTACTTGGAAGCCTGATGGTGTGTGAAGTTAGTGAGCCAAATGGAGTTGTTCTCCCACAAGAACCACTCGGCTGATCCTTCTTCAATATGCCCTTCACCAACATGAAATGTTTCCTTGATTGAATTTGCTATCACACCAATATTTGCGTCTAGAGCCTTTGCATTGAGGGCTATCTGAAAACGGCTGTGGCGCTGAAGTTGCCTGAGAATGTGGAGTTGGTGTCATGTGAAACCCGCATGTGGAGCATTCGTTTGTATGGGATGCTCTACTAGCTTCTTTTCAGTCCTAGGCACTCAAAGGGCACTAAGCATAGAGTGTGAAAACTGAGTTTCCTTGAGAGCTGCTTGGAAGCCTGATGGTGTGTGAAGTTAGTGAGCCAAATGGAGTTGTTCTCCCACAAGAACCACTCGGCTGATCCTTCTTCAATATGCCCTTCACCAACATGAAATGTTTCCTTGATTGAATTTGCTATCACACCAATATTTGCGTCTAGAGCCTTTGCATTGAGGGCTATCTGAAAACGGCTGTGGCGCTGAAGTTGCCTGAGAATGTGGAGTTGGTGGCATGTGAAACCCGCATGTGGAGCATTCGTTTGTGTGGGATGCTCTACCAGCTTCATTTCAATCCTAGGCACTCAAAGGGCACTAAGCCTAGAGTGTGAAAACTGAGTTTCCTTGAGAGCTGCTTGGAAGCCTGATGGTGTGTGAAGTTAGTGAGCCAAATGGAGTTGTTCTCCCACAAGAACCACTCGGCTGATCCTTCTTCAATATGCCCTTCACCAACATGCAGTGTTTCCTTGATTGAAATAGCTCTCACACCAATATTTGCGTCTAGAGCCTTTGCATTGAGGGCTATCTGAAAACGGCTGTGGCGCTGAAGTTGCCTGAGAATGTGGAGTTGGTGGCATGTGAAACCCGCATGTGGAGCATTCGTTTGTGTCGGATGCTCTACCAGCTTCATTTCAGTCCTAGGCACTCAAAGGGCACTAAGCATAGAGTGTGAAAACTGAGTTTCCTTGAGAGCTGCTTGGAAGCCTGATGGTGTGTGAAGTTAGTGAGCCAAATGGAGTTGTTCTCCCACAAGAACCACTCGGCTGATCCTTCTTCAATATACCCTTCACCAACATGCAGTGTTTCCTTGATTGAATTAGCTCTCACACCAATATTTGCGTCTAGAGCCTTTGCATTGAGGGCTATCTGAAAACGGCTGTGGCACTGAAGTTGCCTGAGAATGTGGAGTTGGTGGCATGTGAAACCCGCATGTGGAGCATTCTTTTGTGTGGGATGCTCTACCAGGTTCTTACCTAGATAATGCACTAAAGGGCACTAAGCATAGAGTGTGAAAACTGAGTTTCCTTGAGAGCTGCTTGGAAGCCTGATGGTGTGTGAAGTTAGTGAGCCAAATGGAGTTGTTCTCCCACAAGAACCACTCAGCAGCTCTTTCTTCAATATGCCCTTCACCAACATGCAGTGTTTCCTTGATTGAATTAGCTCTCACACTAATATTTGGGTCTAGAGCCTTTGCATTGAGGGCTATCTGAAAACGGTTGTGGCGCTGAAGTTGCCTGTGAATGTGGAGTTGGTGGCATGCGAAACCCGCATGTGGAGCATTTGTTTGTGTGCGATGCTCACCAAGTTTCATTTCAGTTGTAGCCACTCAAAGGGCAGTAAGCATAGAGTGTGAAAACTGAGTTTTCTTGAGAGCTGCTTGGAAGCCTGATGGTGTGTGAAGTTAGTGAGCCAAATGGAGTTGTTCTCCCACAAGAACCACTCGTCTGATCCGTCTTCAATATGCCCTTCACCAACATGCAGTGTTTCCTTGATTGAATTAGCTCTCACACCAATATTTGCGTCTAGAGCCTTTGCATTGAGGGCTATCTGAAAACGGCTGTGGCGCTGAAGTTGCCTGAGAATGTGGAGTTGGTGGCATGTGAAACCCGCATGTGGAGCATTCGATTGTCTGGGATGCTCTACCAAGCTTCATTTCAGTCCTAGGCACTCAAAGGGCACTAAGCATAGAGTGTGAAAACTGAGTTTCCTTGAGAGCTCCTCTGAAGCCTGATGGTGTGTGAAGTTAGTGAGCCAAATGGAGTTGTTCTCCCACAAGAACCACTCGGCTGATCCTTCTTCAATATGCCCTTCACCAACATGCAGTGTTTCCTTGATTGAATTAGCTCTCACACCAATATTTGGGTCTAGAGCCTTTACATTGAGGGCTATCTGAAAACGGCTGTGGCACTGAAGTTGCCTGAGAATGTGGAGTTGGTGGCATGTGAAACCCGCATGTGGAGCATTCGTTTGTGTGGGATGCTCACAAAGTTTCATTTCAGTCCTAGGCACTCAAAGGGCACTAAGCATAGAGTGTGAAAACTGAGTTTCCTTGTGAGCTGCTTGGAAGCCTGATGGTGTGTGAAGTTATTGAGCCAAATGGAGTTGTTCTCCCACAAGAACCACTCGGCTGATCCTTCTTCAATATGCCCTTAACCAACATGAAATGTTTCCTTGATTGAATTTGCTATCACACCAATATTTGCGTCTAGAGCCTTTGCATTGAGGGCTATCTGAAAACGGCTGTGGCGCTGAAGTTGCCTGAGAATGTGGAGTTGGTGTCATGTGAAACCCGCATGTGGAGCATTCGTTTGTGTGGGATACTCTACCAGGTTCATTCCTAGATAATGCACTCAAAGGGCACTAAGCATAGAGTGTGAAAACTGAGTTTCCTTGAGAGCTGCTTGGAAGCCTGATGGTGTGTGAAGTTAGTGAGCCAAATGGAGTTGTTCTCCCACAAGAACCACTCAGCTGCTCTTTCTTCAATATGCCCTTCACCAACATGCAGTGTTTCCTTGATTGAATTAGCTCTCACACCAATATTTGCGTCTAGAGCCTTTGCATTGAGGGCTATCTGAAAACGGCTGTGGCGCTGAAGTTGCCTGAGAATGTGGAGTTGGTGGCATGTGAAACCCCGCATTTGGAGCATTCGTTTGTGTGGGGATGCTCTACCAGGTTCATTCCTAGATAATGCACTCAAAGGGCACTAAGCATAGAGTGTGAAAACTGAGTTTCCTTGAGAGCTGCTTGGAAGCCTGATGGTGTGTGAAGTTAGTGAGCCAAATGGAGTTGTTCTCCCACAAGAACCACTCGGCTGATCCTTCTTCAATATGGCCTTCACCAACATGAAATGTTTCCTTGATTGAATTAGCTCTCACACAAACATTTGCGTCTAGAGCCTTTGCATTGAGGGCTATCTGAAAACGGCTGTGGCGCTGAAGTTGCCTGAGAATGTGGAGTTGGTGGCATGTGAAACCCGCATGTGGAGCATTCGTTTGTGTGGGATGCTCTACCAGCTTCATTTCAATCCTAGGCACTCAAAGGGCACTAAGCCTAGAGTGTGAAAACTGAGTTTCCTTGAGAGCTGCTTGGAAGCCTGATGGTGTGTGAAGTTAGTGAGCCAAATGGAGTTGTTCTCCCACAAGAACCACTCGGCTGATCCTTCTTCAATATGCCCTTCACCAACATGCAGTGTTTCCTTGATTGAAATAGCTCTCACAGCAATATTTGGGTCTAGAGCCTTTGCATTGAGGGCTATCTGAAAACGGCTGTGGCGCTGAAGTTGCCTGTGAATGTGGAGTTGGTGGCATGTGAAACCCGCATGTGGAGCATTCGTTTGTGTGCGATGCTCTACCAGGTTCATTCCTAGATAATGCACTAAAGGGCACTAAGCATAGAGTGTGAAAACTGAGTTTCCTTGAGAGGTGCTTGGAAGCCTGATGGTGTGTGAAGTTAGTGAGCCAAATGGAGTTGTTCTCCCACAAGAGCCACTCGGCTGATCCTTCTTCAATATGCCCTTCACCAACATGCAGTGTTTCCTTGATTGAATTAGCTCTCACACCAATATTTGCGTCTAGAGCCTTTGCATTGAGGGCTATCTGAAAACGGCTGTGGCGCTGAAGTTGCCTGAGAATGTGGAGTTGGTGGCATGTGAAACCCGCATGTGGAGCATTCGTTTGTGTCGGATGCTCTACCAGCTTCATTTCAGTCCTATTCACTCAAAGGGCACTAAGCATAGAGTGTGAAAACTGAGTTTCCTTGTGAGCTGCTTGGAAGCCTGATGGTGTGTGAAGTTAGTGAGCCAAATGGAGTTGTTCTCCCACAAGAACCACTCGGCTGATCCTTCTTCAATATGCCCTTCACCAACATGCAGTGTTTCCTTGATTGAATTAGCTCTCACACCAATTTTTGCGTCTAGAGCCTTTGCATTGAGGGCTATCTGAAAACGGCTGTGGCGCTGAAGTTCCAAGAGAATGTGAAGTTTTTAACATGTGAAACCCGCATGTGGAGCATTCGTTTGTGTGGGATGCTCACCAAGTTTCATTTCAGTCCTAGGCACTCAAAGGGCAGTAAGCATAGAGTGTGAAAACTGAGTTTCCTTGAGAGCTGCTTGGAAGCCTGATGGTGTGTGAAGTTAGTGAGCCAAATGGAGTTGTTCTCCCACAAGAACCACTCGGCTGATCCTTCTTCAATATGCCCTTCGCCAACATGCAGTGTTTCCTTGATTGAATTAGCTCTCACACCAATATTTGCGTCTAGAGCCTTTGCATTGTGGGCTATCTGAAAACGGCTGTGGCACTGAAGTTGCCTGTGAATGTGGAGTTGGTGGCATGTGAAACCCGCATGTGGAGCATTCGTTTGTGTGGGATGCTCTACCAGGTTCATTCCTAGATAATGCACTCAAAGGGCACTAAGCATAGAGTGTGAAAACTGAGTTTCCTTGAGAGCTGCTTGGAAGCCTGATGGTGTGTGAAGTTAGTGAGCCAAATGGAGTTGTTCTCCCACAAGAACCACTCAGCAGCTCTTTCTTCAATATGCCCTTCACCAACATGCAGTGTTTCCTTGATTGAATTAGCTCTCACACTAATATTTGCGTCTAGAGCCTTTGCATTGAGGGCTATCTGAAAACGGCTGTGGCGCTGAAGTTGCCTGTGAATGTGGAGTTGGTGGCATGTGATACCCGCATGTGGAGCATTTGTTTGTGTGCGATGCTCACCAAGTTTCATTTCAGTTGTAGCCACTCAAAGGGCAGTAAGCATAGAGTGTGAAAACTGAGTTTTCTTGAGAGCTGCTTGGAAGCCTGATGGTGTGTGAAGTTAGTGAGCCAAATGGAGTTGTTCTCCCACAAGAACCACTCGGCTGATCCTTCTTCAATATGCCCTTCACCAACATGCAGTGTTTCCTTGATTGAATTAGCTCTCACACCAATATTTGCGTCTAGAGCCTTTGCATTGAGGGCTATCTGAAAACGGCTGTGGCGCTGAAGTTGCCTGAGAATGTGGAGTTGGTGGCATGTGAAACCCGCATGTGGAGCATTCGATTGTGTGGGATGCTCTACCAAGCTTCATTTCAGTCCTAGGCACTCAAAGGGCACTAAGCATAGAGTGTGAAAACTGAGTTTCCTTGAGAGCTCCTCTGAAGCCTGATGGTGTGTGAAGTTAGTGAGCCAAATGGAGTTGTTCTCCCACAAGAACCACTCGGCTGATCCTTCTTCAATATGCCCTTCACCAACATGCAGTGTTTCCTTGATTGAATTAGCTCTCACACCAATATTTGCGTCTAGAGCCTTTGCATTGAGGGCTATCTGAAAACGGCTGTGGCACTGAAGTTGCCTGAGAATGTGGAGTTGGTGGCATGTGAAACCCGCATGTGGAGCATTCGTTTGTGTGGGATACTCTACCAGGTTCATTCCTAGATAATGCACTCAAAGGGCACTAAGCATAGAGTGTGAAAACTGAGTTTCGTTGAGAGCTGCTTGGAAGCCTGATGGTGTGTGAAGTTAGTGAGCCAAATGGAGTTGTTCTCCCACAAGAACCACTCAGCTGCTCTTTCTTCAATATGCCCTTCACCAACATGCAGTGTTTCCTTGATTGAATTAGCTCTCACACCAATATTTGCGTCTAGAGCCTTTGCATTGAGGGCTATCTGAAAACGGCTGTGGCGCTGAAGTTGCCTGAGAATGTGGAGTTGGTGGCATGTGAAACCCGCATGTGGAGCATTCGTTTGTGTGGGATGCTCTACCAGGTTCATTCCTAGATAATGCACTCAAAGGGCACTAAGCATAGAGTGTGAAAACTGAGTTTCCTTGAGAGCTGCTTGGAAGCCTGATGGTGTGTGAAGTTAATGAGCCAAATGGAGTTGTTCTCCCACAAGAACCACTCGGCTGATCCTTCTTCAATATGCCCTTCACCAACATGCAGTGTTTCCTTGATTGAATAAGCTCTCACACCAATATTTGCGTCTAGAGCCTTTGCATTGAGGGCTATCTGAAAATGGCTGTGGCGCTGAAGTTGCCTGAGAATGTGGAGTTGGTGGCATGTGAAACCCGCATGTGGAGCATTCGTTTGTGTGGGATGCTCACGAAGCTTCATTTCAGTCCTAGGCACTCAAAGGGCACTAAGCATAGAGTGTGAAAACTGAGTTTCCTTGTGAGCTGCTTGGAAGCCTGATGGTGTGTGAAGTTATTGAGCCAAATGGAGTTGTTCTCCCACAAGAACCACTCGGCTGATCCTTCTTCAATATGCCCTTCACCAACATGAAATGTTTCCTTGATTGAATTTGCTATCACACCAATATTTGCGTCTAGAGCCTTTGCATTGAGGGCTATCTGAAAATGGCTGTGGCGCTGAAGTTGCCTGAGAATGTGGAGTTGGTGTCATGTGAAACCCGCATGTGGAGCATTCGTTTGTGTGGGATGCTCTACTAGCTTCTTTTCAGTCCTAGGCACTCAAAGGGCACTAAGCATAGAGTGTGAAAACTGAGTTTCCTTGAGAGCTGCTTGGAAGCCTGATGGTGTGTGAAGTTAGTGAGCCAAATGGAATTGTTCTCCCACAAGAACCACTCGGCTGATCCTTCTTCAATATGCCCTTCACCAACATGCAGTGTTTCCTTGATTGAAATAGCTCTCACACCAATATTTGCGTCTAGAGCCTTTGCATTGAGGGCTATCTGAAAACGGCTGTGGCGCTGAAGTTGCCTGTGAATGTGGAGTTGGTGGCATGTGAAACCCGCATGTGGAGCATTCGTTTGTGTGCGATGCTCTACCAGGTTCATTCCTAGATAATGCACTAAAGGGCACTAAGCATAGAGTGTGAAAACTGAGTTTCCTTGAGAGGTGCTTGGAAGCCTGATGGTTTGTGAAGTTAGTGAGCCAAATGGAGTTGTTCTCCCACAAGAACCACTCGGCTGATCCTTCTTCAATATGCCCTTCACCAACATGCAGTGTTTCCTTGATTGAATTAGCTCTCACACCAATATTTGCGTCTAGAGCCTTTGCATTGAGGGCTATCTGAAAACGGCTGTGGCGCTGAAGTTGCCTGAGAATGTGGAGTTGGTGGCATGTGAAACCCGCATGTGGAGCATTCGTTTGTGTCGGATGCTCTACCAGCTTCATTTCAGTCCTAGGCACTCAAAGGGCACTAAGCATAGAGTGTGAAAACTGAGTTTCCTTGAGAGCTGCTTGGAAGCCTGATGGTGTGTGAAGTTAGTGAGCCAAATGGAGTTGTTCTCCCACAAGAACCACTAGGCTGATCCTTCTTCAATATACCCTTCACCAACATGCAGTGTTTCCTTGATTGAATTAGCTCTCACACCAATATTTGCGTCTAGAGCCTTTGCATTGAGGGCTATCTGAAAACGGCTGTGGCGCTGAAGTTGCAAGAGAATGTGAAGTTTTTAACATGTGAAACCCGCATGTGGAGCATTCGTTTGTGTGGGATGCTCACCAAGTTTCATTTCAGTTGTAGGCACTCAAAGGGCAGTAAGCATAGAGTGTGAAAACTGAGTTTCCTTGAGAGCTGCTTGGAAGCCTGATGGTGTGTGAAGTTAGTGAGCCAAATGGAGTTGTTCTCCCACAAGAACCACTCGGCTGATCCTTCTTCAATATGCCCTTCACCAACATGCAGTGTTTCCTTGATTGAATTAGCTCTCACACCAATATTTGCGTCTAGAGCCTTTGCATTGTGGGCTATCTGAAAACGGCTGTGGCACTGAAGTTGCCTGAGAATGTGGAGTTGGTGGCATGTGAAACCCGCATGTGGAGCATTCGTTTGTGTCGGATGCTCTACCAGGTTCATTCCTAGATAATGCACTCAAAGGGCACTAAGCATAGAGTGTGAAAACTGAGTTTCCTTGAGAGCTGCTTGGAAGCCTGATGGTGTGTGAAGTTAGTGAGCCAAATGGAGTTGTTCTCCCACAAGAACCACTAGGCTGATCCTTCTTCAATATACCCTTCACCAACATGCAGTGTTTCCTTGATTGAATTAGCTCTCACACCAATATTTGCGTCTAGAGCCTTTGCATTGAGGGCTATCTGAAAACGGCTGTGGCGCTGAAGTTCCAAGAGAATGTGAAGTTTTTAACATGTGAAACCCGCATGTGGAGCATTCGTTTGTGTGGGATGCTCACCAAGTTTCATTTCAGTTGTAGGCACTCAAAGGGCAGTAAGCATAGAGTGTGAAAACTGAGTTTCCTTGAGAGCTGCTTGGAAGCCTGTTGGTGTGTGAAGTTAGTGAGCCAAATGGAGTTGTTCTCCCACAAGAACCACTCGGCTGATCCTTCTTCAATATGCCCTTCACCAACATGCAGTGTTTCCTTGATTGAATTAGCTCTCACACCAATATTTGCGTCTAGAGCCTTTGCATTGTGGGCTATCTGAAAACGGCTGTGGCACTGAAGTTGCCTGAGAATGTGGAGTTGGTGGCATGTGAAACCCGCATGTGGAGCATTCGTTTGTGTGGGATGCTCTACCAGGTTCATTCCTAGATAATGCACTCAAAGGGCACTAAGCATAGAGTGTGAAAACTGAGTTTCCTTGAGAGCTGCTTGGAAGCCTGATGGTGTGTGAAGTTAGTGAGCCAAATGGAGTTGTTCTCCCACAAGAACCACTCAGCAGCTCTTTCTTCAATATGCCCTTCACCAACATGCAGTGTTTCCTTGATTGAATTAGCTCTCACACTAATATTTGCGTCTAGAGCCTTTGCATTGAGGGCTATCTGAAAACGGCTGTGGCGCTGAAGTTGCCTGTGAATGTGGAGTTGGTGGCATGTGAAACCCGCATGTGGAGCATTTGTTTGTGTGCGATGCTCACCAAGCTTCATTTCAGTTGTAGCCACTCAAAGGGCAGTAAGCATAGAGTGTGAAAACTGAGTTTTCTTGAGAGCTGCTTGGAAGCCTGATGGTGTGTGAAGGTAGTGAGCCAAATGGAGTTGTTCTCCCACAAGAACCACTCGGCTGATCCTTCTTCAATATGCCCTTCACCAACATGCAGTGTTTCCTTGATTGAATTAGCTCTCACACCAATATTTGCGTCTAGAGCCTTTGCATTGAGGGCTATCTGAAAACGGCTGTGGCGCTGAAGTTGCCTGAGAATGTGGAGTTGGTGGCATGTGAAACCCGCATGTGGAGCATTCGATTGTCTGGGATGCTCTACCAAGTTTCATTTCAGTCCTAGGCACTCAAAGGGCACTAAGCATAGAGTGTGAAAACTGAGTTTCCTTGAGAGCTCCTCTGAAGCCTGATGGTGTGTGAAGTTAGTGAGCCAAATGGAGTTATTCTCCCACAAGAACCACTCGGCTGATCCTTCTTCAATATGCCGTTCACCAACATGCAGTGTTTCCTTGATTGAATTAGCTCTCACACCAATATTTGCGTCTAGAGCCTTGGCATTGAGGGCTATCTGAAAACGGCTTTGGCACTGAAGTTGCCTGAGAATGTGGAGTTGGTGGCATGTGAAACCCGCATGTGGAGCATTCGTTTGTGTGGGATACTCTACCAGGTTCATTCCTAGATAATGCACTCAAAGGGCACTAAGCATAGAGTGTGAAAACTGAGTTTCCTTGAGATCTGCTTGGAAGCCTGATGGTGTGTGAAGTTAGTGAGCCAAATGGAGTTGTTCTCCCACAAGAACCACTCAGCTGCTCTTTCTTCAATATGCCCTTCACCAACATGCAGTGTTTCCTTGATTGAAATAGCTCTCACACCAATATTTGCGTGTAGAGCCTTTGCATTGAGGGCTATCTGAAAACGGCTGTGGCGCTGAAGTTGCCTGAGAATGTGGAGTTGGTGGCATGTGAAACCCGCATGTGGAGCATTCGTTTGTGTGGGATGCTCTACCAGGTTCATTCCTAGATAATGCACTCAAAGGGCACTAAGCATAGAGTGTGAAAACTGAGTTTCCTTGAGAGCTGCTTGGAAGCCTGATGGTGTGTGAAGTTAATGAGCCAAATGGAGTTGTTCTCCCACAAGAACCACTCGGCTGATCCTTCTTCAATATGCCCTTCACCAACATGCAGTGTTTCCTTGATTGAATAAGCTCTCACACCAATATTTGCGTCTAGAGCCTTTGCATTGAGGGCTATCTGAAAACGGCTGTGGCGCTGAAGTTGCCTGAGAATGTGGAGTTGGTGGCATGTGAAACCCGCATGTGGAGCATTCGTTTGTGTCGGATGCTCTACCAGCTTCATTTCAGTCCTATTCACTCAAAGGGCACTAAGCATAGAGTGTGAAAACTGAGTTTCCTTGAGAGCTGCTTGGAAGCCTGATGGTGTGTGAAGTTAGTGAGCCAAATGGAGTTGTTCTCCCACAAGAACCACTCGGCTGATCCTTCTTCAATATGCCCTTCACCAACATGCAGTGTTTCCTTGATTGAATAAGCTCTCACACCAATATTTGCGTCTAGAGCCTTTGCATTGAGGGCTATCTGAAAACGGCTGTGGCGCTGAAGTTGCCTGAGAATGTGGAGTTGGTGGCATGTGAAACCCGCATGTGGAGCATTCGTTTGTGTCGGATGCTCTACCAGCTTCATTTCAGTCCTAGGCACTCAAAGGGCACTAAGCATAGAGTGTGAAAACTGAGTTTCCTTGAGAGCTGCTTGGAAGCCTGATGGTGTGTGAAGTTACTGAGCCAAATGGAGTTGTTCTCCCACAAGAACCACTAGGCTGATCCTTCTTCAATATGCCCTTCACCAACATGCAGTGTTTCCTTGATTGAATTAGCTCTCACACCAATATTTGCGTCTAGAGCCTTTGCATTGAGGGTTATCTGGAAACGGCTGTGGCGCTGAAGTTGCCAGAGAATGTGGAGTTGGTGTCATGAGAAACCCGCATGTGGAGCTTTCGTTTGTATGGGATGCTCTACCAGGTTCAATCCTAGACAATGCTCTAAAGGGCACAAAGTATAGAGTATGAAAACTGAGTTTCCTTGAGAGCTGCTTGGAAGCCTGATGGTGTGTGACGTTAGTGAGCCAAATGGAGTTGTTCTCCCACAAGAACCACTCGGCTGATCCTTCTTCAATATGCCCTTCACCAACATGCAGTGTTTCCTTGATTGAATTAGCTCTCAGACCAATACTTGCGTCTAGAGCCTTTGCATTGAGGGCTCTCTGAAAACGGCTGTGGCGCTGAAGTTGCCTGAGAATGTGGAGTTGGTGGCATGTGAAACCCGCATGTGGAGCATTCGTTTGTGTGGGATGCTCACGAAGCTTCATTTCAGTTGTAGGCACTCAAAGGGCACTAAGCATAGAGTGTGAAAACTGAGTTTCCTTGTGAGCTACTTGGAAGCCTGATGGTGTGTGAAGTTAGTGAGCCAAATGGAGTTGTTCTCCCACAAGAACCACTCGGCTGATCCTTCTTCAATATGCCCTTCACCAACATGAAATGTTTCCTTGATTGAATTTGCTATCACACCAATATTTGCGTCTAGAGCCTTTGCATTGAGGGCTATCTGAAAACGGCTGTGGCGCTGAAGTTGCCTGAGAATGTGGAGTTGGTGTCATGTGAAACCCGCATGTGGAGCATTCGTTTGTGTGGGATGCTCTTCTAGCTTCATTTCAATCCTAGGCACTCAAAGGGCACTAAGCCTAGAGTGTGAAAACTGAGTTTCCTTGAGAGCTGCTTGGAAGCCTGATGGTGTGTGAAGTTAGTGAGCCAAATGGAGTTGTTCTCCCACAAGAACCACTCGGCTGATCCTTCTTCAATATGCCCTTCACCAACATGCAGTGTTTCCTTGATTGAATTAGCTCTCACACCAATATTTGCGTCTAGAGCCTTTGCATTGAGGGCTATCTGAAAACGGCTGTGGCGCTGAAGTTGCCTGTGAATGTGGAGTTGGTGGCATGTGAAACCCGCATGTGGAGCATTCGTTTGTGTGCGATGCTCTACCAGGTTCATTCCTAGATAATGCACTAAAGGGCACTAAGCATAGAGTGTGAAAACTGAGTTTCCTTGAGAGGTGCTTGGAAGCCTGATGGTGTGTGAAGTTAGTGAGCCAAATGGAGTTGTTCTCCCACAAGAACCACTCGGCTGATCCTTCTTCAATATGCCCTTCACCAACATGCAGTGTTTCCTTGATTGAATTAGCTCTCACACCAATATTTGCGTCTAGAGCCTTTGCATTGAGGGCTATCTGAAAACGGCTGTGGCGCTGAAGTTGCCTGAGAATGTGGAGTTGGTGGCATGTGAAACCCGCATGTGGAGCATTCGTTTGTGTCGGATGCTCTACCAGCTTCATTTCAGTCCTATTCACTCAAAGGGCACTAAGCATAGAGTGTGAAAACTGAGTTTCCTTGAGAGCTGCTTGGAAGCCTGATGGTGTGTGAAGTTAGTGAGCCAAATGGAGTTGTTCTCCCACAAGAACCACTAGGCTGATCCTTCTTCAATATACCCTTCACCAACATGCAGTGTTTCCTTGATTGAATTAGCTCTCACACCAATATTTGCGTCTAGAGCCTTTGCATTGAGGGCTATCTGAAAACGGCTGTGGCGCTGAAGTTGCAAGAGAATGTGAAGTTTTTAACATGTGAAACCCGCATGTGGAGCATTCGTTTGTGTGGGATGCTCACCAAGTTTCATTTCAGTTGTAGGCACTCAAAGGGCAGTAAGCATAGAGTGTGAAAACTGAGTTTCCTTGAGAGGTGCTTGGAAGCCTGATGGTGTGTGAAGTTAGTGAGCCAAATGGAGTTGTTCTCCCACAAGAACCACTCGGCTGATCCTTCTTCAATATGCCCTTCACCAACATGCAGTGTTTCCTTGATTGAATTAGCTCTCACACCAATATTTGCGTCTAGAGCCTTTGCATTGTGGGCTATCTGAAAACGGCTGTGGCACTGAAGTTGCCTGAGAATGTGGAGTTGGTGGCATGTGAAACCCGCATGTGGAGCATTCGTTTGTGTGGGATGCTCTACCAGGTTCATTCCTAGATAATGCACTCAAAGGGCACTAAGCATAGAGTGTGAAAACTGAGTTTCCTTGAGAGCTGCTTGGAAGCCTGATGGTGTGTGAAGTTAGTGAGCCAAATGGAGTTGTTCTCCCACAAGAACCACTAGGCTGATCCTTCTTCAATATACCCTTCACCAACATGCAGTGTTTCCTTGATTGAATTAGCTCTCACACCAATATTTGCGTCTAGAGCCTTTGCATTGAGGGCTATCTGAAAACGGCTGTGGCGCTGAAGTTGCAAGAGAATGTGAAGTTTTTAACATGTGAAACCCGCATGTGGAGCATTCGTTTGTGTGGGATGCTCACCAAGTTTCATTTCAGTTGTAGGCACTCAAAGGGCAGTAAGCATAGAGTGTGAAAACTGAGTTTCCTTGAGAGCTGCTTGGAAGCCTGATGGTGTGTGAAGTTAGTGAGCCAAATGGAGTTGTTCTCCCACAAGAACCACTCGGCTGATCCTTCTTCAATATGCCCTTCACCAACATGCAGTGTTTCCTTGATTGAATTAGCTCTCACACCAATATTTGCGTCTAGAGCCTTTGCATTGAGGGCTATCTGAAAACGGCTGTGGCACTGAAGTTGCCTGAGAATGTGGAGTTGGTGGCATGTGAAACCCGCATGTGGAGCATTCGTTTGTGTGGGATGCTCACGAAGCTTCATTTCAGTCCTAGGCACTCAAAGGGCACTAAGCATAGAGTGTGAAAACTGAGTTTCCTTGTGAGCTGCTTGGAAGCCTGATGGTGTGTGAAGTTATTGAGCCAAATGGAGTTGTTCTCCCACAAGAACCACTCGGCTGATCCTTCTTCAATATGCCCTTCACCATCATGAAATGTTTCCTTGATTGAATTTGCTATCACACCAATATTTGCGTCTAGAGCCTTTGCATTGAGGGCTATCTGAAAACGGCTGTGGCGCTGAAGTTGCCTGAGAATGTGGAGTTGGTGTCATGTGAAACCCGCATGTGGAGCATTCGTTTGTGTGGGATGCTCTACTAGCTTCTTTTCAGTCCTAGGCACTCAAAGGGCACTAAGCATAGAGTGTGAAAACTGAGTTTCCTTGAGAGCTGCTTGGAAGCCTGATGGTGTGTGAAGTTAGTGAGCCAAATGGAGTTGTTCTCCCACAAGAACCACTCGGCTGATCCTTCTTCAATATGCCCTTCACCAACATGAAATGTTTCCTTGATTGAATTTGCTATCACACAAATATTTGCGTCTAGAGCCTTTGCATTGAGGGCTATCTGAAAACGGCTGTGGCGCTGAAGTTGCCTGAGAATGTGGAGTTGGTGGCATGTGAAACCCGCATGTGGAGCATTCGTTTGTGTGGGATGCTCTACCAGCTTCATTTCAATCCTAGGCACTCAAAGGGCACTAAGCCTAGAGTGTGAAAACTGAGTTTCCTTGAGAGCTGCTTGGAAGCCTGATGGTGTGTGAAGTTAGTGAGCCAAATGGAGTTGTTCTCCCACAAGAACCACTCGGCTGATCCTTCTTCAATATGCCCTTCACCAACATGCAGTGTTTCCTTGATTGAAATAGCTCTCACACCAATATTTGCGTCTAGAGCCTTTGCATTGAGGGCTATCTGAAAACGGCTGTGGCGCTGAAGTTGCCTGTGAATGTGGAGTTGGTGGCATGTGAAACCCGCATGTGGAGCATTCGTTTGTGTGCGATGCTCTACCAGGTTCATTCCTAGATAATGCACTAAAGGGCACTAAGCATAGAGTGTGAAAACTGAGTTTCCTTGAGAGGTGCTTGGAAGCCTGATGGTGTGTGAAGTTAGTGAGCCCATAATGGAGTTGTTCTCCCACAAGAACCACTCGGCTGATCCTTCTTCAATATGCCCTTCACCAACATGCAGTGTTTCCTTGATTGAATTAGCTCTCACACCAATATTTACGTCTAGAGCCTTTGCATTGAGGGCTATCTGAAAACGGCTGTGGCGCTGAAGTTGCCTGAGAATGTGGAGTTGGTGGCATGTGAAACCCGCATGTGGAGCATTCGATTGTGTCGGATGCTCTACCAGGTTCATTCCTAGATAATGCACTCAAAGGGCACTAAGCCTAGAGTGTGAAAACTGAGTTTCCTTGAGAGCTGCTTGGAAGCCTGATGGTGTGTGAAGTTAGTGAGCCAAATGGAGTTGTTCTCCCACAAGAACCACTCGGCTGATCCTTCTTCAATATGCCTTTCACCAACATGCAGTGTTTCCTTGATTGAATTAGCTCTCACACCAATATTTGCGTGTACAGCCTTTGCATTGAGGGCTATCTGAAAACGGCTGTCGCGCTGAAGTTGCCTGTGAATGTGAAGTTGGTGGCATGTGAAACCCGCATGTGGAGCATTCGTTTGTGTGGGATGCTCACCAAGCTTCATTTCAGTCCTAGGCACTCAAAGGGCACTAAGCATAGAGTGTGAAAACTGAGTTTCCTTGAGAGCTGCTTGGAAGCCTGATGGTGTGTGAAGTTAGTGAGCCAAATGGAGTTGTTCTCCCACAAGAACCACTCGGCTGATCCTTCTTCAATATGCCCTTCACAAACATGCAGTGTTTCCTTGATTGAATTAGCTCTCACACCAATATTTGCGTCTAGAGCCTTTGCATTGAGGGCTATCTGAAAACGGCTGTGGCGCTGAAGTTGCAAGAGAATGTGAAGTTTTTAACATGTGAAACCCGCATGTGGAGCATTCGTTTGTGTGGGATGCTCACCAAGTTTCATTTCAGTTGTAGCCACTCAAAGGGCAGTAAGCATAGAGTGTGAAAACTGAGTTTCCTTGAGATCTGCTTGGAAGCCTGATGGTGTGTGAAGTTAGTGAGCCAAATGGAGTTGTTCTCCCACAAGAACCACTCGGCTGATCCTTCTTCAATATGCCCTTCACCAAAATGCAGTGTTTCCTTGATTGAATTAGCTCTCGCACCAATATTTGCGTCTAGAGCCTTTGCATTGAGGGCTATCTGAAAACGGCTGTGGCGCTGAAGTTGCCTGAGAATGTGGAGTTGGTGGCAAGTGAAACCCGCATGTGGAGCATTCGTTTGTGTGGGATGCTCTACCAGGTTCATTCCTAGATAATGCACTCAAAGGGCACTAAGCATAGAGTGTGAAAACTGAGTTTCCTTGAGAGCTGCTTAGAAGCCTGACGGTGTGTGAAGTTAGTGAGCCAAATGGAGTTGTTCTCCCACAAGAACCACTAGGCTGATCCTTCTTCAATATGCCCTTCACCAACATGCAGTGTTTCCTTGATTGAATTAGCTCTCACACCAATATTTGCGTCTAGAGCCTTTGCATTGAGGGCTATCTGAAAACGGCTGTGGCGCTGAAGTTGCCTGAGAATGTGGAATTGGTGGCATGTGAAACCCGCATGTGGAGCATTCGTTTGTGTCGGATGCTCTACCAGCTTCATTTCAGTCCTATTCACTCAAAGGGCACTAAGCATAGAGTGTGAAAACTGAGTTTCCTTGAGAGCTGCTTGGAAGCCTGATGGTGTGTGAAGTTAGTGAGCCAAATGGAGTTGTTCTCCCACAAGAACCACTCGGCTGATCCTTCTTCAATATACCCTTCACCAACATGCAGTGTTTCCTTGATTGAATTAGCTCTCACACCAATATTTGCTTCTAGAGCCTTTGCATTGAGGGCTATCTGAAAACGGCTGTGGCGCTGAAGTTGCCTGAGAATGTGGAGTTGGTGGCATGTGAAACCCGCATGTGGAGCATTCGTTTGTGTGGGATGCTCACCAAGCTTCATTTCAGTCCTAGGCACTCAAAGGGCACTAAGCATAGAGTGTGAAAACTGAGTTTCCTTGAGAGCTGCTTGGAAGCCTGATGCTGTGTGAAGTTAGTGAGCCAAATGGAGTTGTTCTCCCACAAGAACCACTCGGCTGATCCTTCTTCAATATGCCCTTCACCAACATGCAGTGTTTCCTTGATTGAATTAGCTCTCACACCAATATTTGCGTCTAGAGCCTTTGCATTGAGGGCTATCTGAAAACGGCTGTGGCGCTGAAGTTGCAAGAGAATGTGAAGTTTTTAACATGTGAAACCCGCATGTGGAGCATTCGTTTGTGTGGGATGCTCACCAAGTTTCATTTCAGTTGTAGGCACTCAAAGGGCACTAAGCATAGAGTGTGAAAACAGAGTTTCCTTGAGAGCTGCTTAGAAGCCTGATGGTGTGTGAAGTTAGTGAGCCAAATGGAGTTGTTCTCCCACAAGAACCACTCGGCTGATCCTTCTTCAATATGCCCTTCACCAACATGCAGTGTTTCCTTGATTGAATTAGCTCTCACACCAATATTTGCGTCTAGAGCCTTTGCATTGAGGGCTATCTGAAAACGGCTGTGGCGCTGAAGTTGCCTGAGAATGTGGAGTTGGTGGCATGTGAAACCCGCATGTGGAGCATTCGTTTGTGTGGGATGTTCACCAAGCTTCATTTCAGTCCAAGGCACTCAAAGGGCACTAAGCATAGAGTGTGAAAACTGAGTTTCCTTGAGAGCTGCTTGGAAGCCTGATGGTGTGTGAAGTTACTGAGCCAAATGGAGTTGTTCTCCCACAAGAATCACTCGGCTGATCCTTCTTCAATATGCCGTTCACCAACATGCAGTGTTTCCTTGATTGAATTAGCTCTCACACCAATATTTGCGTCTAGAGCCTTTGCATTGAGGGCTATCTGAAAACGGTTGTGGCGCTGAAGTTGCCTGTGAATGTGGAGTTGGTGGCATGTGAAACCCGCATGTGGAGCATTCTATTGTCTGGTATGCTCACCAAGCTTCATTTCAGTCCAAGGCACTCAAAGGGCACTAAGCATAGAGTGTGAAAACTGAGTTTCCTTGAGAGCTGCTTGGAAGCCTGATGGTGTGTGAAGTTAGTGAGCCAAATGGAGTTGTTCTCCCACAAGAACA
>NW_026696325.1:0-60443 GCF_030435755.1 Ochotona princeps | reverse complement strand
TTTCCTTGAGAGCTGCATGGAAGCCTGATGGTGTGTGAAGTTAGTGAGCCAAATGGAGGTGTTCTCCCACAAGAACCACTCGGCTGATTCTTCTTCAATATGCGCTTCACCAACATGCAGTGTTTCCTTGATTGAATTAGTTCTCACACCAATATTTGGGCCTGGAGCCTTTGCATTGAGGGCTACCTTAAAACGGCTTTGGCGCTGAAGTTCTCTGTGAATGTGGAGTTGGTGGCATGTGAAACCCGCATGTGGAGCATTCGTTTGTGTGATAAGCTCACCAAGCTTCATTTCAGTCCTAGGCACTCAAAGAGCATTAAGCCTAGAGTGTGAAAACTGAGTTTCCTTGAGAGCTGCTTGGAAGCCTGATGGTGTGTGAAGTTAGTGAGCCAAATGGAGTTGTTCTCCCACAAGAACCACTCGGCTGATTCTTCTTCAATATGCGCTTGACCAACATGCAGTGTTTCCTTGATTGAATTAGCTCTCACACCAATATTTGCGTCTAGAGCCTTTGCATTGAGAGCTATCTGAAAATGGCTTTGGCGCTGAAGTTGTCTGTGAATGTGGAGTTGGTGGCATGTGAAACCCGCATGTGGAGCATTGGTTTGTGTGGGATGCTCTACCAGGTTCATTCCTACATAATGCACTCAAAGGGCATTAAGCCTAGAGTGTGAAAACTGAGTTTCCTTGAGAGCTGCATGGAAGCCTGATGGTGTGTGAACTTAGGGAGCCAAATGGAGGTGTTCTCTCACAAGAACCACTTGGCTGATTCTTCTTCAATATGCGCTTCACCAACATGCAGTGTTTCCTTGATTGAATTAGCTCTCACACCAATATTTGCGTCTAGAGCCTTTGCATTGAGGGCTATCTGAAAATGGCTTTGGCGCTGAAGTTGTCTGTGAATGTGGAGTTCTTGGCATGTGAAACCCGCATGTGGAGCATTCGTTCGTGTGGGATGCTCTACCAGGTTCATTCCTAGATAATGCACTCAAAGGGCATTAAGCCTAGAGTGTGAAAACTGAGTTTCCTTGAGAGCTGCATGGAAGCCTGATGGTGTGTGAAGTTAGTGAGCCAAATGGAGTTGTTGTCCCAGAAGAACCACTCGGCTGATTCTTCTTCAATATGCGCTTCACCAACATGCAGTGTTTCCTTGATTGAATTAGCTCTCACACCAATATTTGCACCTAGAGCCTTTGCATTGAGGGATATCCTAAAATGGCTTTGGCGCTGAAGTTGTCTGTGAATGTGGAGTTGGTGGCATGTGAAACCCGCATGTGGAGCATTGGTTTGTGTGGGATGCTCTACCACCGTTCATTCCTACATAATGCACTCAAAGGGCATTAAGCCTAGAGTGTGAAAACTGAGTTTCCTTGAGAGCTGCTTGGAAGCCTGATGGTGTGTGAAGTTAGTGAGCCAAATGGAGTTGTTCTCCCACAAGAACCACTCGGCTGATTCTTCTTCAATATGCGCTTCACTAACATGCAGTGTTTCCTTGATTGAATTAGCTCTCACACCAATATTTGCGCCTAGAGCCTTTGCATTGAGGGCTATCTGAAAATGGCTTTGGCGCTGAAGTTGTCTGTGAATGTGGAGTTGGTGCATGTGAAACCCGCATGTGGAGCATTGGTTTGTGTGGGATGCTCTACCAGGTGCATTTCATTCCTAGGCACTCAAAGGGCATTAATCCTAGAGTGTGAAAACTGAGTTTCCTTGAGAGCTGCTTGGAAGCCTGATGGTGTGTGAAGTTAGTGAGCCAAATGGAGTTGTTCTCCCACAAGAACCACTAGGCTGATCCTTCTTCAATATGCCCTTCACCAACATGCAGTGTTTCCTTGATTGAATTAGCTCTCACACCAATATTTGCGTCTAGAGCCTTTGCATTGAGGGCTATCTGAAAACGGCTTTGGAGCTGAAGTTGCCTGTGAATGTGGAGTTGGTGGCATGTGAAACCCGCATGTGGAGCATTGGTTTGTGTGGGATGCTCTACCAGGTTCATTCCTAGATAATGCACTCAAAGGGCATTAAGCCTAGACTGTGAAAACTGAGTTTCCTTCAGAGCTGCTTGGAACCCCTGATGGTGTGTGAAGTTAGTGAGCCAAATGGAGTTGTTCTCCACAAGAACCACTCGGCTGATCCTTCTTCAACATGCGCTTCACCAACATGCAGTGTTTCCTTGATTGAATTAGCTCTCACAACAATATTTGGGCCTGGAGCCTTTGCATTGAGGGCTACCTGAAAACGGCTGTGGCGCTGAAGTTGTCTGTGAATGTGGAGTTGGTGGCATGTGAAACCCGCCTGTGGAGCATTGGTTTGTGTGATAAGCTCACCAACCTTCATTTCAGTCCTAGGCACTCAAAGGGCATTAAGCCTAGAGTGTGAAATCTGAGTTTCCTTGAGAGCTGCTTGGAAGCCTGATGGTGTGTGAAGTTAGTGAGCAAAATGGAGTTGTTCTCCCACAAGAACCACTGGGCTGATTCTTCTTCAATATGCGCTTCACAAACATGCAGTGTTCCTTGATTGAATTAGCTCTCACACCAATATTTGCGCCTAGAGTCTTTGCATTGAGGGCTATCTGAAAATGGCTTTGGCACTGAAAGTGTCTGTGAATGTGGAGTTCGTGGCATGTGAAACCCGCATGTGGAGCATTGGTTTGTGTGGGATGCTCTACCAGGTTCATTCCTAGATAATGCACTCAAAGGCATTAAGCCTAGAGTGTGAAAACTGAGTTTCCTTGAGAGCTGCATGGAAGCCTGATGGTGTGTGAAGTTAGTGAGCCAAATGGAGGTGTTCTCTCACAAGAACCACTCGGCTGATTCTTCTTCAATATGCGCTTCACCAACATGCAGTGTTTCCTTGATTGAATTAGCTCTCACACCAATATTTGGGCCTAGAGCCTTTGCATTGAGGGCTATCTGAAAATGGCTTTGCGCTGAAGTTGTCTGTGAATGTGGAGTTGGTGGCATGTGAAACCCGCATGTGGAGCATTCGTTCGTGTGGGGATGCTCTACCAGGTTCATTTCAATCCTAGGCACTCAAAGGGCATTAAGCCTAGAGTGTGAAAACTGAGTTTCCTTGAGAGCTGCTTGGAAGCCTGATGGTGTGTGAAGTTAGTGAGCCAAATGGAGTTGTTGTCCCAGAAGAACCATTCGGCTGATTCTTCTTCAATATGCGCTTCACCAACATGCAGTGTTTCCTTGATTGAATTAGCTCTCACACCAATATTTGCACCTAGAGCCTTTGCATTGAGGGCTATCTGAAAATGGCTTTGGCGCTGAAGTTGTCTGTGAATGTGGAGTTGGTGGCATGTGAAACCCGCATGTGGAGCATTGGTTTGTGTGGCATGCTCTACCAGGTTCATTCCTACATAATGCACTCAAAGGGCATTAAGCCTAGAGTGTGAAAACTGAGTTTCCTTGAGAGCTGCTTGGAAGCCTGATGGTGTGTGAAGTTAGTGAGCCAAATGGAGTTGTTCTCCCACAAGAACCACTCGGCTGATTCTTCTTCAATATGCGCTTCACCAACATGCAGTGTTTCCTTGATTGAATTAGCTCTCACACCAATATTTGCGCCTAGAGCCTTTGCATTGAGGGCTATCTGAAAATGGCTTTGGCGCTGAAGTTGTCTGTGAATGTGGAGTTGGTGGCATGTGAAACCCGCATGTGGAGCATTGGTTTGTGTGGGATGCTCTACCAGGTGCATTTCATTCCTAGGCACTCAAAGGGCATTAAGCCTAGAGTGTGAAAACTGAGTTTCCTTGAGAGCTGCTTGGAAGCCTGATGGTGTGTGAAGTTAGTGAGCCAAATGGAGTTGTTGTCCCACAAGAACCACTCGGCTGATTCTTCTTCAATATGCGCTTCACCAACATGCAGTGTTTCCTTGATTGAATTAGCTCTCACACCAATATTTGCGTCTAGAGCCTTTGCATTGAGGGCTATCTGAAAACGGCTTTGGCGCTGAAGTTGCCTGTGAATGTGGAGTTGGTGGCATGTGAAACCCGCATGTGGAGCATTGGTTTGTGTGGGATGCTCTACCAGGTTCATTCCTACATAATGCACTCAAAGGGCATTAAGCCTAGAGTGTGAAAACTGAGTTTCCTTGAGAGCTGCTTGGAAGCCTGATGGTGTGTGAAGTTAGTGAGCCAAATGGAGTTGTTCTCCCACAAGAACCACTCGGCTGATCCTTCTTCAATATGCGCTTCACCAACATGCAGTGTTTCCTTGATTGAATTAGCTCTCACACCAATATTTGCGTCTAGAGCCTTTGCATTGAGGGCTATCTGAAAACGGCTTTGGCGCTGAAGTTGCCTGTGAATGTGGAGTTGGTGGCATGTGAAACCCGCATGTGGAGCATTCGTTTGTGTGGGATGCTCTACCAGGTTCTTTCCTAGATAATGCACTCAAAGGGCATTAAGCCTAGAGTGTGAAAACTCAGTTTCCTTGAGAGCTGCATGGAAGCCTGATGGTGTGTGAAGTTAGTGAGCCAAATGGAGTTGTTCTCCCACAAGAACCACTCGGCTGATTCTTCTTCAATATGCGCTTCACCAACATGCAGTGTTTCCTTGATTGAATTAGCTCTCACACCAATATTTGCGCCTAGAGCCTTTGCATTGAGGGCTATCTGAAAATGGCTTTGGCGCTGAAGTTGTCTGTGAATGTGGAGTTGGTGGCATGTGAAACCCGCATGTGGAGCATTGGTTTGTGTGGGATGCTCTACCAGGTTCATTCCTACATAATGCACTCAAAGGCATTAAGCCTAGAGTGTGAAAACTGAGTTTCCTTGAGAGCTGCATGGAAGCCTGATGGTGTGTGAAGTTAGTGAGCCAAATGGAGGTGTTCTCCCACAAGAACCACTCGGCTGATTCTTCTTCAATATGCGCTTCACCAACATGCAGTGTTTCCTTGATTGAATTAGCTCTCACACCAATATTTCTGCCTGGAGCCTTTGCATTGAGGGCTACCTGAAAACGGCTTTGGCGCTGAAGTTGTCTGTGAATGTGGAGTTGGTGGCATGTGAAACCCGCATGTGGAGCATTGGTTTGTGTGATAAGCTCACCAAGCTTCATTTCAGTCCTAGGCACTCAAAGGGCATTAAGCCTAGAGTGTGAAAACTGAGTTTCCTTGAGAGCTGCTTGGAAGCCTGATGGTGTGTGAAGTTAGTGAGCCAAATGGAGTTGTTCTCCCACAAGAACCACTCGGCTGATTCTTCTTCAATATGCGCTTCACCAACATGCAGTGTTTCCTTGATTGAATTAGCTCTCACACCAATATTTGCGCCTAGAGCCTTTGCATTGAGGGCTATCTGAAAACGGCTGTGGCGCTGAAGTTGTCTGTGAATGTGGAGTTGGTGGCATGTGAAACCCGCATGTGGAGCATTGGTTTGTGTGGGATGCTCTACCAGGTGCATTTCATTCCTAGGCACTCAAAGGGCATTAATCCTAGAGTGTGAAAACTGAGTTTCCTTGAGAGCTGCTTGGAAGCCTGATGGTGTGTGAAGTTAGTGAGCCAAATGGAGTTGTTCTCCCACAAGAACCACTCGGCTGATCCTTCTTCAATATGCGCTTCACCAACATGCAGTGTTTCCTTGATTGAATTAGCTCTCACACCAATATTTGCGTCTAGAGCCTTTGCATTGAGGGCTATCTGAAAACGGCTTTGGAGCTGAAGTTGCCTGTGAATGTGGAGTTGGTGGCATGTGAAACCCGCATGTGGAGCATTGGTTTGTGTGGGATGCTCTACCAGGTTCATTCCTAGATAATGCACTCAAAGGGCATTAAGCCTAGACTGTGAAAACTGAGTTTCCTTCAGAGCTGCTTGGAACCCTGATGGTGTGTGAAGTTAGTGAGCCAAATGGAGTTGTTCTCCCACAAGAACCACTCGGCTGATCCTTCTTCAACATGCGCTTCACCAACATGCAGTGTTTCCTTGATTGAATTAGCTCTCACAACAATATTTGGGCCTGGAGCCTTTGCATTGAGGGCTACCTGAAAACGGCTGTGGCGCTGAAGTTGTCTGTGAATGTGGAGTTGGTGGCATGTGAAACCCGCATGTGGAGCATTGGTTTGTGTGGGATGCTCTACCAGGTTCATTCCTAGATAATGCACTCAAAGGGCATTAAGCCTAGAGTGTGAAAACTGAGTTTCCTTGAGAGCTGCATGGAAGCCTGATGGTGTGTGAAGTTAGTGAGCCAAATGGAGGTGTTCTCCCACAAGAACCACTCGGCTGATTCTTCTTCAATATGCGCTTCACCAACATGCAGTGTTTCCTTGATTGAATTAGTTCTCACACCAATATTTGGGCCTGGAGCCTTTGCATTGAGGGCTACCTTAAAACGGCTTTGGCGCTGAAGTTCTCTGTGAATGTGGAGTTGGTGGCATGTGAAACCCGCATGTGGAGCATTCGTTTGTGTGATAAGCTCACCAAGCTTCATTTCAGTCCTAGGCACTCAAAGGGCATTAAGCCTAGAGTGTGAAAACTGAGTTTCCTTGAGAGCTGCTTGGAAGCCTGATGGTGTGTGAAGTTAGTGAGCCAAATGGAGTTGTTCTCCCACAAGAACCACTCGGCTGATTCTTCTTCAATATGCGCTTGACCAACATGCAGTGTTTCCTTGATTGAATTAGCTCTCACACCAATATTTGCGTCTAGAGCCTTTGCATTGAGAGCTATCTGAAAATGGCTTTGGCGCTGAAGTTGTCTGTGAATGTGGAGTTGGTGGCATGTGAAACCCGCATGTGGAGCATTGGTTTGTGTGGGATGCTCTACCAGGTTCATTCCTACATAATGCACTCAAAGGGCATTAAGCCTAGAGTGTGAAAACTGAGTTTCCTTGAGAGCTGCATGGAAGCCTGATGGTGTGTGAACTTAGGGAGCCAAATGGAGGTGTTCTCTCACAAGAACCACTTGGCTGATTCTTCTTCAATATGCGCTTCACCAACATGCAGTGTTTCCTTGATTGAATTAGCTCTCACACCAATATTTGCGTCTAGAGCCTTTGCATTGAGGGCTATCTGAAAATGGCTTTGGCGCTGAAGTTGTCTGTGAATGTGGAGTTCTTGGCATGTGAAACCCGCATGTGGAGCATTCGTTCGTGTGGGATGCTCTACCAGGTTCATTCCTAGATAATGCACTCAAAGGGCATTAAGCCTAGAGTGTGAAAACTGAGTTTCCTTGAGAGCTGCATGGAAGCCTGATGGTGTGTGAAGTTAGTGAGCCAAATGGAGTTGTTGTCCCAGAAGAACCACTCGGCTGATTCTTCTTCAATATGCGCTTCACCAACATGCAGTGTTTCCTTGATTGAATTAGCTCTCACACCAATATTTGCACCTAGAGCCTTTGCATTGAGGGCTATCCTAAAATGGCTTTGGCGCTGAAGTTGTCTGTGAATGTGGAGTTGGTGGCATGTGAAACCCGCATGTGGAGCATTGGTTTGTGTGGGATGCTCTACCACGTTCATTCCTACATAATGCACTCAAAGGGCATTAAGCCTAGAGTGTGAAAACTGAGTTTCCTTGAGAGCTGCTTGGAAGCCTGATGGTGTGTGAAGTTAGTGAGCCAAATGGAGTTGTTCTCCCACAAGAACCACTCGGCTGATTCTTCTTCAATATGCGCTTCACTAACATGCAGTGTTTCCTTGATTGAATTAGCTCTCACACCAATATTTGCGCCTAGAGCCTTTGCATTGAGGGCTATCTGAAAATGGCTTTGGCGCTGAAGTTGTCTGTGAATGTGGAGTTGGTGGCATGTGAAACCCGCATGTGGAGCATTGGTTTGTGTGGGATGCTCTACCAGGTGCATTTCATTCCTAGGCACTCAAAGGGCATTAATCCTAGAGTGTGAAAACTGAGTTTCCTTGAGAGCTGCTTGGAAGCCTGATGGTGTGTGAAGTTAGTGAGCCAAATGGAGTTGTTCTCCCACAAGAACCACTAGGCTGATCCTTCTTCAATATGCCCTTCACCAACATGCAGTGTTTCCTTGATTGAATTAGCTCTCACACCAATATTTGCGTCTAGAGCCTTTGCATTGAGGGCTATCTGAAAACGGCTTTGGAGCTGAAGTTGCCTGTGAATGTGGAGTTGGTGGCATGTGAAACCCGCATGTGGAGCATTGGTTTGTGTGGGATGCTCTACCAGGTTCATTCCTAGATAATGCACTCAAAGGGCATTAAGCCTAGACTGTGAAAACTGAGTTTCCTTCAGAGCTGCTTGGAACCCTGATGGTGTGTGAAGTTAGTGAGCCAAATGGAGTTGTTCTCCCACAAGAACCACTCGGCTGATCCTTCTTCAACATGCGCTTCACCAACATGCAGTGTTTCCTTGATTGAATTAGCTCTCACAACAATATTTGGGCCTGGAGCCTTTGCATTGAGGGCTACCTGAAAACGGCTGTGGCGCTGAAGTTGTCTGTGAATGTGGAGTTGGTGGCATGTGAAACCCGCCTGTGGAGCATTGGTTTGTGTGATAAGCTCACCAACCTTCATTTCAGTCCTAGGCACTCAAAGGGCATTAAGCCTAGAGTGTGAAATCTGAGTTTCCTTGAGAGCTGCTTGGAAGCCTGATGGTGTGTGAAGTTAGTGAGCAAAATGGAGTTGTTCTCCCACAAGAACCACTGGGCTGATTCTTCTTCAATATGCGCTTCACAAACATGCAGTGTTTCCTTGATTGAATTAGCTCTCACACCAATATTTGCGCCTAGAGTCTTTGCATTGAGGGCTATCTGAAAATGGCTTTGGCACTGAAAGTGTCTGTGAATGTGGAGTTCGTGGCATGTGAAACCCGCATGTGGAGCATTGGTTTGTGTGGGATGCTCTACCAGGTTCATTCCTAGATAATGCACTCAAAGGGCATTAAGCCTAGAGTGTGAAAACTGAGTTTCCTTGAGAGCTGCATGGAAGCCTGATGGTGTGTGAAGTTAGTGAGCCAAATGGAGGTGTTCTCTCACAAGAACCACTCGGCTGATTCTTCTTCAATATGCGCTTCACCAACATGCAGTGTTTCCTTGATTGAATTAGCTCTCACACCAATATTTGGGCCTAGAGCCTTTGCATTGAGGGCTATCTGAAAATGGCTTTGCGCTGAAGTTGTCTGTGAATGTGGAGTTGGTGGCATGTGAAACCCGCATGTGGAGCATTCGTTCGTGTGGGATGCTCTACCAGGTTCATTTCAATCCTAGGCACTCAAAGGGCATTAAGCCTAGAGTGTGAAAACTGAGTTTCCTTGAGAGCTGCTTGGAAGCCTGATGGTGTGTGAAGTTAGTGAGCCAAATGGAGTTGTTGTCCCAGAAGAACCATTCGGCTGATTCTTCTTCAATATGCGCTTCACCAACATGCAGTGTTTCCTTGATTGAATTAGCTCTCACACCAATATTTGCACCTAGAGCCTTTGCATTGAGGGCTATCTGAAAATGGCTTTGGCGCTGAAGTTGTCTGTGAATGTGGAGTTGGTGGCATGTGAAACCCGCATGTGGAGCATTGGTTTGTGTGGGATGCTCTACCAGGTTCATTCCTACATAATGCACTCAAAGGGCATTAAGCCTAGAGTGTGAAAACTGAGTTTCCTTGAGAGCTGCTTGGAAGCCTGATGGTGTGTGAAGTTAGTGAGCCAAATGGAGTTGTTCTCCCACAAGAACCACTCGGCTGATTCTTCTTCAATATGCGCTTCACCAACATGCAGTGTTTCCTTGATTGAATTAGCTCTCACACCAATATTTGCGCCTAGAGCCTTTGCATTGAGGGCTATCTGAAAATGGCTTTGGCGCTGAAGTTGTCTGTGAATGTGGAGTTGGTGGCATGTGAAACCCGCATGTGGAGCATTGGTTTGTGTGGGATGCTCTACCAGGTGCATTTCATTCCTAGGCACTCAAAGGGCATTAAGCCTAGAGTGTGAAAACTGAGTTTCCTTGAGAGCTGCTTGGAAGCCTGATGGTGTGTGAAGTTAGTGAGCCAAATGGAGTTGTTGTCCCACAAGAACCACTCGGCTGATTCTTCTTCAATATGCGCTTCACCAACATGCAGTGTTTCCTTGATTGAATTAGCTCTCACACCAATATTTGCGTCTAGAGCCTTTGCATTGAGGGCTATCTGAAAACGGCTTTGGCGCTGAAGTTGCCTGTGAATGTGGAGTTGGTGGCACGTGAAACCCGCATGTGGAGCATTGGTTTGTGTGGGATGCTCTACCAGGTTCATTCCTACATAATGCACTCAAAGGGCATTAAGCCTAGAGTGTGAAAACTGAGTTTCCTTGAGAGCTGCTTGGAAGCCTGATGGTGTGTGAAGTTAGTGAGCCAAATGGAGTTGTTCTCCCACAAGAACCACTCGGCTGATCCTTCTTCAATATGCGCTTCACCAACATGCAGTGTTTCCTTGATTGAATTAGCTCTCACACCAATATTTGCGTCTAGAGCCTTTGCATTGAGGGCTATCTGAAAACGGCTTTGGCGCTGAAGTTGCCTGTGAATGTGGAGTTGGTGGCATGTGAAACCCGCATGTGGAGCATTCGTTTGTGTGGGATGCTCTACCAGGTTCTTTCCTAGATAATGCACTCAAAGGGCATTAAGCCTAGAGTGTGAAAACTCAGTTTCCTTGAGAGCTGCATGGAAGCCTGATGGTGTGTGAAGTTAGTGAGCCAAATGGAGTTGTTCTCCCACAAGAACCACTCGGCTGATTCTTCTTCAATATGCGCTTCACCAACATGCAGTGTTTCCTTGATTGAATTAGCTCTCACACCAATATTTGCGCCTAGAGCCTTTGCATTGAGGGCTATCTGAAAATGGCTTTGGCGCTGAAGTTGTCTGTGAATGTGGAGTTGGTGGCATGTGAAACCCGCATGTGGAGCATTGGTTTGTGTGGGATGCTCTACCAGGTTCATTCTTAGATAATGCACTCAAAGGGCATTAAGCCTAGAGTGTGAAAACTGAGTTTCCTTCACAGCTGCTTGGAAGCCTGATGGTGTGTGAAGTTAGTGAGCCAAATGGAGTTGTTCTCCCACAAGAACCACTCGGCTGATTCTTCTTCAATATGCGCTTCACCAACATGCAGTGTTTCCTTGATTGAATTAGCTCTCACACCAATATTTCTGCCTGGAGCCTTTGCATTGAGGGCTACCTGAAAACGGCTTTGGCGCTGAAGTTGTCTGTGAATGTGGAGTTGGTGGCATGTGAAACCCGCATGTGGAGCATTGGTTTGTGTGATAAGCTCACCAAGCTTCATTTCAGTCCTAGGCACTCAAAGGGCATTAAGCCTAGAGTGTGAAAACTGAGTTTCCTTGAGAGCTGCTTGGAAGCCTGATGGTGTGTGAAGTTAGTGAGCCAAATGGAGTTGTTCTCCCACAAGAACCACTCGGCTGATTCTTCTTCAATATGCGCTTCACCAACATGCAGTGTTTCCTTGATTGAATTAGCTCTCACACCAATATTTGCGCCTAGAGCCTTTGCATTGAGGGCTATCTGAAAATGGCTTTGGCGCTGAAGTTGTCTGTGAATGTGGAGTTGGTGGCATGTGAAACCCGCATGTGGAGCATTGGTTTGTGTGGGATGCTCTACCAGGTGCATTTCATTCCTAGGCACTCAAAGGGCATTAATCCTAGAGTGTGAAAACTGAGTTTCCTTGAGAGCTGCTTGGAAGCCTGATGGTGTGTGAAGTTAGTGAGCCAAATGGAGTTGTTCTCCCACAAGAACCACTCGGCTGATCCTTCTTCAATATGCCCTTCACCAACATGCAGTGTTTCCTTGATTGAATTAGCTCTCACACCAATATTTGCGTCTAGAGCCTTTGCATTGAGGGCTATCTGAAAACGGCTTTGGAGCTGAAGTTGCCTGTGAATGTGGAGTTGGTGGCATGTGAAACCCGCATGTGGAGCATTGGTTTGTGTGGGATGCTCTACCAGGTTCATTCCTAGATAATGCACTCAAAGGGCATTAAGCCTAGACTGTGAAAACTGAGTTTCCTTCAGAGCTGCTTGGAACCCTGATGGTGTGTGAAGTTAGTGAGCCAAATGGAGTTGTTCTCCCACAAGAACCACTCGGCTGATCCTTCTTCAACATGCGCTTCACCAACATGCAGTGTTTCCTTGATTGAATTAGCTCTCACAACAATATTTGGGCCTGGAGCCTTTGCATTGAGGGCTACCTGAAAACGGCTGTGGCGCTGAAGTTGTCTGTGAATGTGGAGTTGGTGGCATGTGAAACCCGCCTGTGGAGCATTGGTTTGTGTGATAAGCTCACCAAGCTTCATTTCAGTCCTAGGCACTGAAAGGGCATTAAGCCTAGAGTGTGAAATCTGAGTTTCCTTGAGAGCTGCTTGGAAGCCTGATGGTGTGTGAAGTTAGTGAGCAAAATGGAGTTGTTCTCCCACAAGAACCACTGGGCTGATTCTTCTTCAATATGCGCTTCACAAACATGCAGTGTTTCCTTGATTGAATTAGCTCTCACACCAATATTTGCGCCTAGAGTCTTTGCATTGAGGGCTATCTGAAAATGGCTTTGGCACTGAAGTTGTCTGTGAATGTGGAGTTGGTGGCATGTGAAACCCGCATGTGGAGCATTGGTTTGTGTGGGATGCTCTACCAGGTTCATTCCTACATAATGCACTCAAAGGGCATTAAGCCTAGAGTGTGAAAACTGAGTTTCCTTGAGAGCTGCATGGAACCCTGATGGTGTGTGAAGTTAGTGAGCCAAATGGAGGTGTTCTCTCACAAGAACCACTCGGCTGATTCTTCTTCAATATGCGCTTCACCAACATGCAGTGTTTCCTTGATTGAATTAGCTCTCACACCAATATTTGCGCCTAGAGCCTTTGCATTGAGGGCTATCTGAAAATGGTTTTGCGCTGAAGTTGTCTGTGAATGTGGAGTTGGTGGCATGTGAAACCCGCATGTGGAGCATTGGTTCGTGTGGGATGCTCTACCAGGTGCATTTCATTCCTAGGCACTCAAAGGGCATTAAGCCTAGAGTGTGAAAACTGAGTTTCCTTGAGAGCTGCTTGGAAGCCTGATGGTGTGTGAAGTTAGTGAGCCAAATGGAGTTGTTCTCCCACAAGAACCACTCGGCTGATTCTTCTTCAATATGCGCTTCACCAACATGCAGTGTTTCCTTGATTCAATTAGCTCTCACACCAATATTTTTTGCCTAGAGCCTTTGTATTGAGGGCTATCTGAAAATGGCTTTGGCGCTGAAGTTGTCTGTGAATGTGGAGTTGGTGGCATGTGAAACCCGCTTGTGGAGCATTGGTTTGTATGGGATGCTCTACCACGTTCACTTCAGTCCTAGGCAGTCAAAGGGCATTAAGCCTAGAGTTTGAAAACTGAGTTTCCTTGAGAGCTGCTTGGAAGCCTGATGGTGTGTGAAGTTAGTGAGCCAAATGGAGTTGTTGTCCCACAAGAACCACTCGGCTGATTCTTCTTCAATATGCGCTTCACCAACATGCAGTGTTTCCTTGATTGAATTAGCTCTCACACCAATATTTGCGCCTAGAGCCTTTGCATTGAGGGCTATCTGAAAATAGCTTTGGCGCTGAAGTTGTCTGTGAATGTGGAGTTGGTGGCATGTGAAACTCGCATGTGGAGCATTGGTTTGTGTGGGATGCTCTACCAGGTTCATTCCTACATAATGCACTCAAAGGGCATTAAGCCTAGAGTGTGAAAACTGAGTTTCCTTGAGAGCTGCTTGGAAGCCTGATGGTGTGTGAAGTTAGTGAGCCAAATGGAGTTGTTTTCCCACAAGAACCACTCGGCTGATTCTTCTTCAATATGCGCTTCACCAACATGCAGTGTTTCCTTGATTGAATTAGCTCTCACACCAATATTTGCGTCTATAGCCTTTGCATTGAGAGCTATCTGAAAATGGCTTTGGCGCTGAAGTTGTCTGTGAATGTGGAGTTGGTGGCATGTGAAACCCGCATGTGGAGCATTGGTTTGTGTGGGATGCTCTACCAGGTTCATTCCTACATAATGCACTCAAAGGGCATTAAGCCTAGAGTGTGAAAACTGAGTTTCCTTGAGAGCTGCATGGAAGCCTGATGGTGTGTGAAGTTAGGGAGCCAAATGGAGGTGTTCTCTCACAAGAACCACTTGGCTGATTCTTCTTCAATATGCGCTTCACCAACATGCAGTGTTTCCTTGATTGAATTAGCTCTCACACCAATATTTGCGTCTAGAGCCTTTGCATTGAGGGCTATCTGAAAATGGCTTTGGCGCTGAAGTTGTCTGTGAATGTGGAGTTGGTGGCATGTGAAACCCGCATGTGGAGCATTCGTTCGTGTGGGATGCTCTACCAGGTTCATTTCAGTCCTAGGCACTCAAAGGGCATTAAGCCTAGAGTGTGAAAACTGAGTTTCCTTGAGAGCTGCTTGGAAGCCTGATGGTGTGTGAAGTTAGTGAGCCAAATGGAGTTGTTCTCCCAGAAGAACCACTCGGCTGATTCTTCTTCAATATGCGCTTCACCAACATGCAGTGTTTCCTTGATTGAATTAGCTCTCACACCAATATTTGCACCTAGAGCCTTTGCATTGAGGGCTATCTGAAAACGGCTTTGGCGCTGAAGTTGCCTGTGAATGTGGAGTTGGTGGCATGTGAAACCCGCATGTGGAGCATTGGTTTGTGTGGGATGCTCTACCAGGTTCATTCCTACATAATGCACTCAAAGGGCATTAAGCCTAGAGTGTGAAAACTGAGTTTCCTTGAGAGCTGCTTGGAAGCCTGATGGTGTGTGAAGTTAGAGAGCCAAATGGAGTTGTTCTCCCACAAGAACCACTCGGCTGATCCTTCTTCAATATGCGCTTCACCAACATGCAGTGTTTCCTTGATTGAATTAGCTCTCACACCAATATTTGCGTCTAGAGCCTTTGCATTGAGGGCTATCTGAAAACGGCTGTGGCGCTGAAGTTGCCTGTGAATGTGGAGTTGGTGGCATGTGAAACCCGCATGTGGAGCATTGGTTTGTGTGGGATGCTCTACCAGGTTCATTCCTAGATAATGCACTCAAAGGGCATTAAGCCTAGACTGTGAAAACTGAGTTTCCTTGAGAGCTGCTTGGAACCCTGATGGTGTGTGAAGTTAGTGAGCCAAATGGAGTTGTTCTCCCACAAGAACCACTCGGCTGATCCTTCTTCAACATGCGCTTCACCAACATGCAGTGTTTCCTTGATTGAATTAGCTCTCACAACAATATTTGGGCCTGGAGCCTTTGCATTGAGGGCTATCTGAAAATGGCTGTGGCGCTGAAGTTGTCTGTGAATGTGGAGTTGGTGGCATGTGAAACCCGCATGTGGAGCATTGGTTTGTGTGGGATGCTCTACCAGGTTCATTCCTAGATAATGCACTCAAAGTGCATTAAGCATAGAGTGTGAAAACTGAGTTTCCTTCAGAGCTGCTTGGAAGCCTGATGGTGTGTGAAGTTAGTGAGACAAATGGAGTTGTTCTCCCACAAGAACCACTCGGCTGATTCTTCTTCAATATGCCCTTCACCAACATGCAGTGTTTCTTTGATTGAATTAGCTCTCACACCAATATTTGTGCCTAGAGCCTTTGCATTGAGGGCTATCTGAAAATGGCTTTGGCGCTGAAGTTGTCTGTGAATGTGGAGTTGGTGGCATGTGAAACCCGCATGTGGAGCATTGGTTTGTGTGGGATGCTCTACCAGGTGCATTTCATTCCTAGATAATGCACTCAAAGGGCATTAAGCCTAGAGTGTGAAAACTGAGTTTCCTTGAGAGCTGCTTGGAAGCCTGATGGTGTGTGAAGTTAGTGAGCCAAATGGAGTTGTTCGCCCACAAGAACCACTCGGCTGATTCTTCTTCAATATGCGCTTCACCAACATGCAGTGTTTCCTTGATTGAATTAGCTCTCACACCAATATTTGCGCCTAGAGCCTTTGCATTGAGAGCTATCTGAAAATGGCTTTGGCGCTGAAGTTGTCTGTGAATGTGGAGTTGGTGGCATGTGAAACCCGCATGTGGAGCATTGGTTTGTGTGGCATGCTCTACCAGGTTCATTCCTACATAATGCACTCAAAGGGCATTAAGCCTAGAGGGTGAAAACTGAGTTTCCTTGAGAGCTGCTTGGAAGCCTGATGGTGTGTGAAGTTAGTGAGCCAAATGGAGTTGTTCTCCCACAAGAACCACTCGGCTGATTCTTCTTCAATATGCGCTTCACCAACATGCAGTGTTTCCTTGATTGAATTAGCTCTCACACCAATATTTTCGCCTAGAGCCTTTGTATTGAGGGCTATCTGAAAATGGCTTTGGCGCTTAAGTTGTCTGTGAATGTGGAGTTGGTGGCATGTGAAACCCGCATGTGGAGCATTCGTTTGTGTGATAAGCTCACCAAGCTTCATTTCAGTCCTAGGCACTCAAAGGGGACTAAGCATAGAGTGTGAAAACTGAGTTTCCTTGAGAGCTGCTTGGAAGCCTGATGGTGTGTGAAGTTAGTGAGCCAAATGGAGTTGTTCTCCCACAAGAACCACTCGGCTGATTCTTCTTCAATATGCGCTTCACCAACATGCAGTGTTTCCTTGATTGAATTAGCTCTCACACCAATATTTGCGCATAGAGCCTTTGCATTGAGGGCTATCTGAAAATGGCTTTGGCGCTGACGTTGTCTGTGAATGTGGAGTTGGTGGCATGTGAAACCCGCATGTGGAGCATTGGTTTGTGTGGGATGCTCTACCAGGTTCATTTCTAGATAATGCACTCAAAGGGCATTAAGCCTAGAGTGTGAAAACTGAGTTTCCTTGAGAGCTGCATGGAAGCCTGATGGTGTGTGAAGTTAGTGAGCCAAATGGAGTTGTTCTCCCACAAGAACCACTCGGCTGATTCTTCTTCAATATGCGCTTCACCAACATGCAGTGTTTCCTTGATTGAATTAGCTCTCACACCAATATTTGCCTCTAGAGCCTTTGCATTGAGGGCTATCTGAAAATGGCTGTGGCGCTGAAGTTGCCTGTGAATGTGGAGTTGGTGGCATGTGAAACCCGCATGTGGAGCATTCGTTTGTGTGGGATGCTCTACCAAGCTTCATTTCAGTCCTAGGCACTTAAAGGGCACTAAGCCTAGAGTGTGAAAACTGAGTTTCCTTGAGAGCTGCTTGGAAGCCTGATGGTGTGTGAAGTTAGTGAGCCAAATGGAGTTGTTCTCCCACAAGAACCACTCGGCTGATCCTTCTTCAATATGCCCTTCACCAACATGCAGTGTTTCCTTGATTGAATTAGCTCTCACACCAATATTTGCACCTAGAGCCTTTGCATTGAGGGCTATCTGAAAATGGCTTTGGCGCTGAAGTTGTCTGTGAATGTGGAGTTGGTGGCATGTGAAACCCGCATGTGGAGCATTGGTTTGTGTGGGATGCTCTACCAGGTTCATTCCTACATAATGCACTCAAAGGGCATTAAGCCTAGAGTGTGAAAACTGAGTTTCCTTGAGAGCTGCATGGAAGCCTGATGGTGTGTGAAGTTAGTGAGCCAAATGGAGGTGTTCTCTCACACAAGAACCACTCGGCTGATTCTTCTTCAATATGCGCTTCACCAACATGCAGTGTTTCCTTGATTGAATTAGCTCTCACACCAATATTTGGGCCTAGAGCCTTTGCATTGAGGGCTATCTGAAAACGGCTGTGACGCTGAAGTTGCCTGTGAATGTGGAGTTGGTAGCATGTGAAACCCGCATGTGGAGCATTGGTTTGTGTGGGATGCTCTACCAGGTTCATTCCTAGATAATGCACTCAAAGGGCATTAAGCCTAGACTGTGAAAACTGAGTTTCCTTCAGAGCTGCTTGGAAGCCTGATGGTGTGTGAAGTTAGTGAGCCAAATGGAGTTGTTCTCCCACAAGAACCACTCGGCTGATCCTTCTTCAACATGCGCTTCACCAACATGCAGTGTTTCCTTGATTGAATTAGCTCTCACACCAATATTTGGGCCTGGAGCCTTTGCATTGAGGGCTATCCTAAAATGGCCTTAGCCCTGAAGTTGTCTGTGAATGTGGAGTTGGTGGCATGTGAAACCCGCATGTGGAGCATTGGTTTGTGTGGGATGCTCTACCAGGTTCATTCCTAGATAATGCACTCAAAGTGCATTAAGCATAGAGTGTGAAAACTGAGTTTCCTTCAGAGCTGCTTGGAAGCCTGATGGTGTGTGAAGTTAGTGAGACAAATGGAGTTGTTGTCCCAGAAGAACCACTCGGCTGATTCTTCTTCAATATGCGCTTCACCAACATGCAGTGTTTCCTTGATTGAATTAGCTCTCACACCAATATTTGCGCCTAGAGCCTTTGCATTGAGGGCTATCTGAAAATGGCTTTGGCGCTGAAGTTGTCTGTGAATGTGGAGTTGGTGGCATGTGAAACCCACATGTGGAGCATTGGTTTGTGTGGGATGCTCTACCAGGTGCATTTCATTCCTAGGCACTCAAAGGGCATTAATCTTAGAGTGTGAAAACTGAGTTTCCTTGAGAGCTGCTTGGAAGCCTGATGGTGTGTGAAGTTAGTGAGCCAAATGGAGTTGTTCTCCCACAAGAACCACTCGGCTGATCCTTCTTCAATATGCCCTTCACCAACATGCAGTGTTTCCTTGATTGAATTAGCTCTCACACCAATATTTGCGTCTAGAGCCTTTGCATTGAGGGCTATCTGAAAACGGCTTTGGAGCTGAAGTTGCCTGTGAATGTGGAGTTGGTGGCATGTGAAACCCGCATGTGGAGCATTGGTTTGTGTGGGATGCTCTACCAGGTTCATTCCTAGATAATGCACTCAAAGGGCATTAAGCCTAGACTGTGAAAACTGAGTTTCCTTCAGAGCTGCTTGGAAGCCTGATGGTGTGTGAAGTTAGTGAGCCAAATGGAGTTGTTCTCCCACAAGAACCACTCGGCTGATCCTTCTTCAACATGCGCTTCACCAACATGCAGTGTTTCCTTGATTGAATTAGCTCTCACAACAATATTTGGGCCTGGAGCCTTTGCATTGAGGGCTATCCTAAAATGGCTTTGGCGCTGAAGTTGTCTGTGAATGTGGAGTTGGTGGCATGTGAAACCCGCATGTGGAGCATTGGTTTGTGTGGGATGCTCTACCAGGTTCATTCCTAGATAATGCACTCAAAGGGCATTAAGCCTAGAGTGTGAAAACTGAGTTTCCTTGAGAGCTGCTTGGAAGCCTGATGGTGTGTGAAGTTAGTGAGCCAAATGGAGTTGTTCGCCCACAAGAACCACTCGGCTGATTCTTCTTCAATATGCGCTTCACCAACATGCAGTGTTTCCTTGATTGAATTAGCTCTCACACCAATATTTGCGCCTAGAGCCTTTGCATTGAGAGCTATCTGAAAATGGCTTTGGCGCTGAAGTTGTCTGTGAATGTGGAGTTGGTGGCATGTGAAACCCGCATGTGGAGCATTCGTTTGTGTGATAAGCTCACCAAGCTTCATTTCAGTCCTAGGCACTCAAAGGGCACTAAGCATAGAGTGTGAAAACTGAGTTTCCTTGAGAGCTGCTTGGAAGCCTGATGGTGTGTGAAGTTAGTGAGCCAAATGGAGTTGTTCGCCCACAAGAACCACTCGGCTGATTCTTCTTCAATATGCGCTTCACCAACATGCAGTGTTTCCTTGATTGAATTAGCTCTCACACCAATATTTGCGCCTAGAGCCTTTGCATTGAGGGCTATCTGAAAATGGCTTTGGCGCTGAAGTTGTCTGTGAATGTGGAGTTGGTGGCATGTGAAACCCGCATGTGGAGCATTGGTTTGTGTGGGATGCTCTACCAGGTTCATTTCTAGATAATGCACTCAAAGGGCATTAAGCCTAGAGTGTGAAAACTGAGTTTCCTTGAGAGCTGCATGGAAGCCTGATGGTGTGTGAAGTTAGTGAGCCAAATGGAGTTGTTCTCCCACAAGAACCACTCGGCTGATTCTTCTTCAATATGCGCTTCACCAACATGCAGTGTTTCCTTGATTGAATTAGCTCTCACACCAATATTTGCGTCTAGAGCCTTTGCATTGAGGGCTATCTGAAAATGGCTGTGGCGCTGAAGTTGCCTGTGAATGTGGAGTTGGTGGCATGTGAAACCCGCATGTGGAGCATTCGTTTGTGTGGGATGCTCTACCAAGCTTCATTTCAGTCCTAGGCACTCAAAGGGCACTAAGCATAGAGTGTGAAAACTGAGTTTCCTTGAGAGCTGCTTGGAAGCCTGATGGTGTGTGAAGTTAGTGAGCCAAATGGAGTTGTTCTCCCACAAGAACCACTCGGCTGATCCTTCTTCAATATGCCCTTCACCAACATGCAGTGTTTCCTTGATTGAATTAGCTCTCACACCAATATTTGCACCTAGAGCCTTTGCATTGAGGGCTATCTGAAAATGGCTTTGGCGCTGAAGTTGCCTGTGAATGTGGAGTTGGTGGCATGTGAAACCCGCATGTGGAGCATTCGTTTGTGTGGGATGCTCTACCAGGTTCATTCCTACATAATGCACTCAAAGGGCATTAAGCCTAGAGTGTGAAAACTGAGTTTCCTTGAGAGCTGCTTGGAAGCCTGATGGTGTGTGAAGTTAGTGAGCCAAATGGAGGTGTTCTCTCACACAAGAACCACTCGGCTGATTCTTCTTCAATATGCGCTTCACCAACATGCAGTGTTTCCTTGATTGAATTAGCTCTCACACCAATATTTGGGCCTAGAGCCTTTGCATTGAGGGCTATCTGAAAACGGCTGTGACGCTGAAGTTGCCTGTGAATGTGGAGTTGGTAGCATGTGAAACCCGCATGTGGAGCATTGGTTTGTGTGGGATGCTCTACCAGGTTCATTCCTACATAATACACTCAAAGGGCATTTAGCCTAGAGTGTGAAAACTGAGTTTCCTTGAGAGCTGCTTGGAAGCCTGATGGTGTGTGAAGTTAGTGAGCCAAATGGAGTTGTTCTCTCACAAGAACCACTCGGCTGATTCTTCTTCAATATGCGCTTCACCAACATGCAGTGTTTCCTTGATTGAATTAGCTCTCACACCAATATTTGCGCCTAGAGCCTTTGTATTGAGTGCTATCTGAAAATGGCTGTGGCGCTGAAGTTGCCTGTGAATGTGGAGTTGGTGGCAAGTGAAACCCGCACGTGGAGCATTGGTTTGTGTGGGATGCTCTACCAGGTGCATTTCATTCCTAGGCACTCAAAGGGCATTAAGCCTAGAGTGTGAAAACTGAGTTTCCTTGAGAGCTGCTTGGAACCCTGATGGTGTGTGAAGTTAGTGAGCCAAATGGAGATGTTCTCCCACAAGAACCACTCGGCTGATTCTTCTTCAACATGCGCTTCACCAACATGCAGTGTTTCCTTGATTGAATTAGCTCTCACACCAATATTTGGGCCTGGAGCCTTTGCATTGAGGGCTATCTGAAAACGGCTTTGGCGCTGAAGTTGTCTGTGAATGTGGAGTTGGTGGCATGTGAAACCCGCATGTGGAGCATTGGTTTGTGTGATAAGCTCACCAACCTTCATTTCAGTCCTAGGCACTCAAAGGGCATTAAGCCTAGAGTGTGAAAACTGAGTTTCCTTGAGAGCTGCTTGGAAGCCTGATGGCGTGTGAAGTTAGTGAGCCAAATGGAGTTGTTGTCCCACAAGAACCACTCGGCTGATTCTTCTTCAATATGCCCTTCACCAACATGCAGTGTTTCCTTGATTGAATTAGCTCTCACACCAATATTTGCTCCTAGAGCCTTTGCATTGAGGGCTATCTGAAAATGGCTTTGGCGCTGAAGTTGTCTGTGAATGTGGAGTTGGTGGCATGTGAAACCCGCATGTGGAGCATTGGTTTGTGTGGGATGCTCTACCAGGTTCATTCCTACATAATGCACTCAAAGGGCATTAAGCCTAGAGTGTGAAAACTGAGTTTCCTTGAGAGCTGCTTGGAAGCCTGATGGTGTGTGAAGTTAGTGAGCCAAATGGAGTTGTTCTCCCACAAGAACCACTCGGCTGATTCTTCTTCAATATGCGCTTCACCAACATGCAGTGTTTCCTTGATTGAATTAGCTCTCACACCAATATTTGGGCCTAGAGCCTTTGCATTGAGGGCTATCTGAAAATGGCTTTGGCGCTGAAGTTGTCTGTGAATGTGGAGTTGGTGGCATGTGAAACCCGCATGTGGAGCATTGGTTTGTGTGGGATGCTCTACCAGGTTCATTCCTACATAATGCACTCAAAGGGCATTAAGCCTAGAGTGTGAAAACTGAGTTTCCTTGAGAGCTGCATGGAAGCCTGATGGTGTGTGAAGTTAGTGAGCCAAATGGAGTTGTTCTCCCACAAGAACCACTCGGCTGATTCTTCTTCAATATGCGCTTCACCAACATGCAGTGTTTCCTTCATTGAATTAGCTCTCACACCAATATTTGCGTCTAGAGCCTTTGCATTGAGGGCTATCTGAAAATGGCTTTGGCGCTGAAGTTGTCTGTGAATGTGCAGTTGGTGGCATGTGAAACCCGCATGTGGAGCATTAGTTTGTGTGGGATGCTGTACCAGGTTCTTTCCTAGATAATGCACTCAAAGGGCACTAAGCATAGAGTGTGAAAACTGAGTTTCCTTGAGAGCTGCATGGAAGCCTGATGGTGTGTGAAGTTAGTGAGCCAAATGGAGTTGTTCTCCCACAAGAACCACTCGGCTGATTCTTCTTCAATATGCGCTTCACCAACATGCAGTGTTTCCTTGATTGAATTAGCTCTCACACCAATATTTGCGCCTACAGCCTTTGCATTGAGGGCTGTCTGAAAATGGCTTTGGCACTGAAGTTGTCTGTCAATGTGGAGTTGGTGGCATGTGAAACCCGCATGTGGAGCATTGGTTGGTGTGGGATGCTCTACCAGGTGCATTTCATTCCTAGGCACTCAAAGGGCATTAGGCCTAGAGTGTGAAAACTGAGTTTCCTTGAGAGCTGCTTGGAAGCCTGATGGTGTGTGAAGTTAGTGAGCCAAATGGAGTTGTCTCCCACAAGAACCACTCGGCTGATTCTTCTTCAATATGCGCTTCACCAACATGCAGTGTTTCCTTGATTGAATTAGCTCTCACACCAATATTTGCGCCTAGAGCCTTTGCATTGAGGGCTATCTGAAAATGGCTTTGGCGCTGAAGTTGTCTGTGAATGTGGAGTTGGTGGCATGTGAAACCCGCATGTGGAGCATTCGTTTGTGTGGGATGCTCTACCAGGTTCATTCCTACATAATGCACTCAAAGCGCATTAAGCCTAGAGTGTGAAAACTGAGTTTCCTTGAGAGCTGCATGGAAGCCTGATGGTGTGTGAAGTTAGTGAGCCAAATGGAGGTGTTCTCTCACACAAGAACCACTCGGCTGATTCTTCTTCAATATGCGCTTCACCAACATGCAGTGTTTCCTTGATTGAATTAGCTCTCACACCAATATTTGCGTCTAGAGCCTTTGCATTGAGGGCTATCTGAAAACGGCTGTGACGCTGAAGTTGCCTGTGAATGTGGAGTTGGTGGCATGTGAAACCCGCATGTGGAGCATTGGTTTGTGTGGGATGCTCTACCAGGTTCATTCCTACATAATACACTCAAAGGGCATTTAGCCTAGAGTGTGAAAACTGAGTTTCCTTGAGAGCTGCTTGGAAGCCTGATGGTGTGTGAAGTTAGTGAGCCAAATGGAGTTGTTCCCCCACAAGAACCACTCGGCTGATTCTTCTTCAATATGCGCTTCACCAACATGCAGTGTTTCCTTGATTGAATTAGCTCTCACAACAATATTTGCACCTAGAGCCTTTGCATTGAGAGCTATCTGAAAATGGCTTTGGCGCTGAAGTTGTCTGTGAATGTGGAGTTGGTGGCATGTGAAACCCGCATGTGGAACATTCTTTTCTGTGGGATGCTCTACAAGGTTCATTCCTACATAATGCACTCAAAGGGCATTAAGCCTAGAGTGTGAAAACTGAGTTTCCTTGAGAGCTGCTTGGAAGCCTGATGGTGTGTGAATTAGTGAGCCAAATGGAGGTGTTCTCTCACAAGAACCACTCGGCTGATTCTTCTTCAATATGCGCTTCACCAACATGCAGTGTTTCCTTGATTGAATTAGCTCTCACACCAATATTTGCGCCTAGAGCCTTTGCATTGAGGGCTATCTGAAAATGGCTGTGGCGCTGAAGTTGTCTGTGAATGTGGAGTTGGTGGCAAGTGAAACCCGCACGTGGAGCATTGGTTTGTGTGGGATGCTCTACCAGGTGCATGTCATTCCTAGGCACTCAAAGGGCATTAAGCCTAGAGTGTGAAAACTGAGTTTCCTTCAGAGCTGCTTGGAACCCTGATGGTGTGTGAAGTTAGTGAGCCAAATGGAGATGTTCTCCCACAAGAACCACTCGGCTGATTCTTCTTCAACATGCGCTTCACCAACATGCAGTGTTTCCTTGATTGAATTAGCTCTCACACCAATATTTGGGCCTGGAGCCTTTGCATTGAGGGCTATCTGAAAATGGCTGTGGCGCTGAAGTTGTCTGTGAATGTGGAGTTGGTGGCATGTGAAACCCGCATGTGGAGCATTGGTTTGTGTGATAAGCTCACCAAGCTTCATTTCAGTCCTAGGCACTCAAAGGGCATTAAGCCTAGAGTGTGAAAACTGAGTTTCCTTGAGAGCTGCTTGGAAGCCTGATGGTGTGTGAAGTTAGTGAGCCAAATGGAGTTGTTCTCCCACAAGAACCACTCGGCTGATTCTTCTTCAATATGCGCTTCACCAACATGCAGTGTTTCCTTGATTGAATTAGCTCTCACACCAATATTTGCGCCTAGAGCCTTTGCATTGAGGGCTATCTGAAAATGGCTTTGGCGCTGAAGTTGTCTGTGAATGTGGAGTTGGTGGCATGTGAAACCCGCATGTGGAGCATTCGTTTGTGTGGGATGCTCTACCAGGTTCATTCCTACATAATGCACTCAAAGGGCATTAAGCCTAGAGTGTGAAAACTGAGTTTCCTTGAGAGCTGCTTGGAAGCCTGATGGTGTGTGAAGTTAGTGAGCCAAATGGAGTTGTTCTCCCACAAGAACCACTCGGCTGATTCTTCTTCAATATGCGCTTCACCAACATGCAGTGTTTCCTTGATTGAATTAGCTCTCACACCAATATATGCGTCTAGAGCCTTTGCATTGAGGGCTATCTGAAAATGGCTTTGGCGCTGAAGTTGTCTGTGAATGTGGAGTTGGTGGCATGTGAAACCCGCATGTGGAGCATTCGTTTCTGTTATAAACTCACCAAGCTTAATTTGAATCCTAGGCACTCAAAGGGCATTAAGCCTAGAGTGTGAAAACTGAGTTTCCTTGAGAGCTGCTTGGAAGCCTGATGGTGTGTGAAGTTAGTGAGCCAAATGGAGTTGTTCTCCCACAAGAACCACTCGGCTGATTCTTCTTCAATATGCGCTTCACCAACATGCAGTGTTTCCTTGATTGAATTAGCTCTCACACCAATATTTGCGCCTAGAGCCTTTGCATTGAGGGCTATCTGAAAATGGCTTTGGCGCTGAAGTTGTCTGTGAATGTGGAGTTGGTGGCATGTGAAACCCGCATGTGGAGCATTGGTTTGTGTGGGATGCTCTACCAGGTTCATTCCTACATAATGCACTCAAAGGGCATTAAGCCTAGAGTGTGAAAACTGAGTTTCCTTGAGAGCTGCTTGGAAGCCTGATGGTGTGTGAAGTTAGTGAGCCAAATGGAGTTGTTCTCCCACAAGAACCACTCGGCTGATTCTTCTTCAATATGCGCTTCACCAACATGCAGTGTTTCCTTGATTGAATTAGCTCTCACACCAATATTTGGGCCTAGAGCCTTTGCATTGAGGGCTATCTGAAAATGGCTTTGGCGCTGAAGTTGTCTGTGAATGTGGAGTTGGTGGCATGTGAAACCCGCATGTGGAGCATTGGTTTGTGTGGGATGCTCAACCAGGTTCTTTCCTACATAATGCACTCAAAGGGCATTAAGCCTAGAGTGTGAAAACTGAGTTTCCTTGAGAGCTGCATGGAAGCCTGATGGTGTGTGAAGTTAGTGAGCCAAATGGAGTTGTTGTCCCACAAGAACCACTCGGCTGATTCTTCTTCAATATGCGCTTCACCAACATGCAGTGTTTCCTTCATTGAATTAGCTCTCACACCAATATTTGCGTCTAGAGCCTTTGCATTGAGGGCTATCTGAAAATGGCTTTGGCGCTGAAGTTGTCTGTGAATGTGCAGTTGGTGGCATGTGAAACCCGCATGTGGAGCATTAGTTTGTGTGGGATGCTGTACCAGGTTCTTTCCTAGATAATGCACTCAAAGGGCACTAAGCATAGAGTGTGAAAACTGAGTTTCCTTGAGAGCTGCATGGAAGCCTGATGGTGTGTGAAGTTAGTGAGCCAAATGGAGTTGTTCTCCCACAAGAACCACTCGGCTGATTCTTCTTCAATATGCGCTTCACCAACATGCAGTGTTTCCTTGATTGAATTAGCTCTCACACCAATATTTGCGCCTACAGCCTTTGCATTGAGGGCTGTCTGAAAATGGCTTTGGCACTGAAGTTGTCTGTGAATGTGGAGTTGGTGGCATGTGAAACCCGCATGTGGAGCATTGGTTGGTGTGGGATGCTCTACCAGGTTCATTTCAGTCCTAGGCACTCAAAGGGCATTAAGCCTAGAGTGTGAAAACTGAGTTTCCTTGAGAGCTGCATGGAAGCCTGATGGTGTGTGAAGTTAGTGAGCCAAATGGAGGTGTTCTCTCACACAAGAACCACTCGGCTGATTCTTCTTCAATATGCGCTTCACCAACATGCAGTGTTTCCTTGATTGAATTAGCTCTCACACCAATATTTGCGTCTAGAGCCTTTGCATTGAGGGCTATCTGAAAACGGCTGTGACGCTGAAGTTGCCTGTGAATGTGGAGTTGGTGGCATGTGAAACCCGCATGTGGAGCATTGGTTTGTGTGGGATGCTCTACCAGGTTCATTCCTACATAATACACTCAAAGGGCATTTAGCCTAGAGTGTGAAAACTGAGTTTCCTTGAGAGCTGCTTGGAAGCCTGATGGTGTGTGAAGTTAGTGAGCCAAATGGAGTTGTTCCCCCACAAGAACCACTCGGCTGATTCTTCTTCAATATGCGCTTCACCAACATGCAGTGTTTCCTTGATTGAATTAGCTCTCACAACAATATTTGCACCTAGAGCCTTTGCATTGAGAGCTATCTGAAAATGGCTTTGGCGCTGAAGTTGTCTGTGAATGTGGAGTTGGTGGCATGTGAAACCCGCATGTGGAACATTCTTTTCTGTGGGATGCTCTACAAGGTTCATTCCTACATAATGCACTCAAAGGGCATTAAGCCTAGAGTGTGAAAACTGAGTTTCCTTGAGAGCTGCTTGGAAGCCTGATGGTGTGTGAATTAGTGAGCCAAATGGAGGTGTTCTCTCACAAGAACCACTCGGCTGATTCTTCTTCAATATGCGCTTCACCAACATGCAGTGTTTCCTTGATTGAATTAGCTCTCACACCAATATTTGCGCCTAGAGCCTTTGCATTGAGGGCTATCTGAAAATGGCTGTGGCGCTGAAGTTGTCTGTGAATGTGGAGTTGGTGGCAAGTGAAACCCGCACGTGGAGCATTGGTTTGTGTGGGATGCTCTACCAGGTGCATTTCATTCCTAGGCACTCAAAGGGCATTAAGCCTAGAGTGTGAAAACTGAGTTTCCTTCAGAGCTGCTTGGAAGCCTGATGGTGTGTGAAGTTAGTGAGCCAAATGGAGTTGTTCTCCCACAAGAACCACTCGGCTGATTCTTCTTCAATATGCGCTTCACCAACATGCAGTGTTTCCTTGATTGAATTAGCTCTCACACCAATATTTGGGCCTAGAGCCTTTGCATTGAGGGCTATCTGAAAACGGCTGTGGCGCTGGAGTTGCCTGTGAATGTGGAGTTGGTGGCATGTGAAACCCGCCTGTGGAGCATTGGTTTGTGTGATAAGCTCACCAACCTTCATTTCAGTCCTAGGCACTCAAAGGGCATTAAGCCTAGAGTGTGAAATCTGAGTTTCCTTGAGAGCTGCTTTGAAGCCTGATGGTGTGTGAAGTTAGTGAGCAAAATGGAGTTATTCTCCCACAAGAACCACTGGGCTGATTCTTCTTCAATATGCGCTTCACAAACATGCAGTGTTTCCTTGATTGAATTAGCTCTCACACCAATATTTGCGCCTAGGGTCTTTGTATTGAGGGCTATCTGAAAATGGCTGTGGCACTGAAGTTGTCTGTTAATGTGGAGTTGGTGGCATGTGAAACCCGCATGTGGAGCATTGGTTTGTGTGGGATGCTCTACCAGGTTCATTCCTAGATAATGCACTCAAAGGGCATTAAGCCTAGAGTGTGAAAACTGAGTTTCCTTGAGAGCTGCATGGAAGCCTGATGGTGTGTGAAGTTAGTGAGCCAAATGGAGGTGTTCTCCCACAAGAACCACTCGGCTGATTCTTCTTCAATATGCGCTTCACCAACATGCAGTGTTTCCTTGATTGAATTAGCTCTCACACCAATATTTGCGCCTAGAGCCTTTGCATTGAGGGCTATCTGAAAATGGCTTTGCGCTGAGGTTGTCTGTGAATGTGGAGTTGGTGGCATGTGAAACCCGCATGTGGAGCATTGGTTCGTGTGGGATGCTCTACCAGGTGCATTTCATTCCTAGGCACTCAAAGGGCATTAAGCCTAGAGTGTGAAAACTGAGTTTCCTTGAGAGCTGCTTGGAAGCCTGATGGTGTGTGAAGTTAGTGAGCCAAATGGAGTTGTTCTCCCACAAGAACCACTCGGCTGATTCTTCTTCAATATGCGCTTCACCAACATGCAGTGTTTCCTTGATTCAATTAGCTCTCACACCAATATTTTCGCCTAGAGCCTTTGTATTGAGGGCTATCTGAAAATGGCTTTGGCGCTGAAGTTGTCTGTGAATGTGGAGTTGGTGGCATGTGAAACCCGCATGTGGAGCATTGGTTTGTATGGGATGCTCTACCACGTTCATTTCAGTCCTAGGCACTCAAAGGGCATTAAGCCTAGAGTGTGAAAACTGAGTTTCCTTGAGAGCTGCTTGGAAGCCTGATGGTGTGTGAAGTTAGTGAGCCAAATGGAGTTGTTCTCCCACAAGAACCACTCGGCTGATTCTTCTTCAATATGCCCTTCACCAACATGCAGTGTTTCCTTGATTGAATTAGCTCTCACACCAATATTTGCGCCTAGAGCCTTTGCATTGAGGGCTATCTGAAAATGGCTTTGGCGCTGAAGTTGTCTGTGAATGTGGAGTTGGTGGCATGTGAAACCCGCATGTGGAGCATTGGTTTGTGTGGGATGCTCTACCAGGTTCATTCCTACATAATGCACTCAAAGGGCATTAAGCCTAAAGTGTGAAAACTGAGTTTCCTTGAGAGCTGCTTGGAAGCCTGATGGTGTGTGAAGTTAGTGAGCCAAATGGAGGTGTTCTCCCACAAGAACCACTCGGCTGATTCTTCTTCAATATGCGCTTCACCAACATGCAGTGTTTCCTTGATTGAATTAGCTCTCACACCAATATTTGGGCCTAGAGCCTTTGCATTGAGGGCTATCTGAAAATGGCTTTGGCGCTGAAGTTGTCTGTGAATGTGGAGTTGGTGGCATGTGAAACCCGCATGTGGAGCATTGGTTTGTGTGGGATGCTCTACCAGGTTCTTTCCTAGATAATGCACTCAAAGGGCATTAAGCCTAGAGTGTGAAAACTGAGTTTCCTTGAGAGCTGCATGGAAGCCTGATGGTGTGTGAAGTTAGTGAGCCAAATGGAGTTGTTGTCCCACAAGAACCACTCGGCTGATTCTTCTTCAATATGCCCTTCACCAACATGCAGTGTTTCCTTGATTGAATTAGCTCTCACACCAATATTTGCGTCTAGAGCCTTTGCATTGAGGGCTATCTGAAAATGGCTTTGGCGCTGAAGTTGTCTGTGAATGTGCAGTTGGTGGCATGTGAAACCCGCATGTGGAGCATTAGTTTGTGTGGGATGCTGTACCAGGTTCTTTCCTAGATAATGCACTCAAAGGGCATTAAGCCTAGAGTGTGAAAACTGAGTTTCCTTGAGAGCTGCATGGAAGCCTGATGGTGTGTGAAGTTAGTGAGCCAAATGGAGTTGTTCTCCCACAAGAACCACTCGGCTGATTCTTCTTCAATATGCGCTTCACCAACATGCAGTGTTTCCTTGATTGAATTAGCTCTCACACCAATATTTGCGCCTAGAGCCTTTGCATTGAGGGCTATCTGAAAATGGCTTTGGCGCTGAAGTTGTCTGTGAATGTGGAGTTGGTGGCATGTGAAACCCGCATGTGGAGCATTGGTTGGTGTGGGATGCTCTACCAGGTTCATTTCAGTCCTAGGCACTCAAAGGGCATTAAGCCTAGAGTGTGAAAACTGAGTTTCCTTGAGAGCTGCATGGAAGCCTGATGGTGTGTGAAGTTAGTGAGCCAAATGGAGTTGTTCTCCCACAAGAACCACTCGGCTGATTCTTCTTCAATATGCGCTTCACCAACATGCAGTGTTTCCTTGATTGAATTAGCTCTCACACCAATATTTGCGCCTAGAGCCTTTGCATTGAGGGCTATCCTAAAATGGCTTTGGCGCTGAAGTTGTCTGTGAATGTGGAGTTGGTGGCATGTGAAACCCGCATGTGGAGCATTGGTTTGTGTGGGATGCTCTACCAGGTTCATTCCTACATAATGCACTCAAAGGGCATTTAGCATAGAGTGTGAAAACTGAGTTTCCTTGAGAGCTGCTTGGAAGCCTGATGGTGTGTGAAGTTAGTGAGACAAATGGAGTTGTTCTCCCACAAGAACCACTCGGCTGATTCTTCTTCAATATGCCCTTCACCAACATGCAGTGTTTCTTTGATTGAATTAGCTCTCACACCAATATTTGTGCCTAGAGCCTTTGCATTGAGGGCTATCTGAAAATGGCTGTGGCGCTGAAGTTGTCTGTGAATGTGGAGTTGGTGGCATGTGAAACCCGCATGTGGAGCATTGGTTTGTGTGGGATGCTCTACCAGGTGCATTTCATTCCTAGATAATGCACTCAAAGGGCATTAAGCCTAGAGTGTGAAAACTGAGTTTCCTTGAGAGCTGCTTGGAAGCCTGATGGTGTGTGAAGTTAGTGAGCCAAATGGAGTTGTTCGCCCACAAGAACCACTCGGCTGATTCTTCTTCAATATGCGCTTCACCAACATGCAGTGTTTCCTTGATTGAATTAGCTCTCACACCAATATTTGCGCCTAGAGCCTTTGCATTGAGAGCTATCTGAAAATGGCTTTGGCGCTGAAGTTGTCTGTGAATGTGGAGTTGGTGGCATGTGAAACCCGCATGTGGAGCATTGGTTTGTGTGGGATGCTCTACCAGGTTCATTCCTACATAATGCACTCAAAGGGCATTAAGCCTAGAGTGTGAAAACTGAGTTTCCTTGAGAGCTGCTTGGAAGCCTGATGGTGTGTGAAGTTAGTGAGCCAAATGGACTTGTTCTCCCACAAGAACCACTCGGCTGATTCTTCTTCAATATGCGCTTCACCAACATGCAGTGTTTCCTTGATTGAATTAGCTCTCACACCAATATATGCGTCTAGAGCCTTTGCATTGAGGGCTATCTGAAAATGGCTTTGGCGCTGAAGTTGTCTGTGAATGTGGAGTTGGTGGCATGTGAAACCCGCATGTGGAGCATTCGTTTCTGTTATAAACTCACCAAGCTTAATTTGAGTCCTAGGCACTCAAAGGGCATTAAGCCTAGAGTGTGAAAACTGAGTTTCCTTGAGAGCTGCTTGGAAGCCTGATGGTGTGTGAAGTTAGTGAGCCAAATGGAGTTGTTCTCCCACAAGAACCACTCGGCTGATTCTTCTTCAATATGCGCTTCACCAACATGCAGTGTTTCCTTGATTGAATTAGCTCTCACACCAATATTTGGGCCTAGAGCCTTTGCATTGAGGGCTATCTGAAAACGGCTGTGGCGCTGGAGTTGCCTGTGAATGTGGAGTTGGTGGCATGTGAAACCCGCCTGTGGAGCATTGGTTTGTGTGATAAGCTCACCAACCTTCATCTCAGTCCTAGGCACTCAAAGGGCATTAAGCATAGAGTGTGAAATCTGAGTTTCCTTGAGAGCTGCTTGGAAGCCTGATGGTATGTGAAGTTAGTGAGCAAAATGGAGTTGTTCTCCCACAAAACCACTCGGCTGATTCTTCTTCAATATGCGCTTCACAAACATGCAGTGTTTCCTTGATTGAATTAGCTCTCACACCAATATTTGCGCCTAGAGTCTTTGCATTGAGGGCTTCTGAAAATGGCTGTGGCACTGAAGTTGTCTGTGAATGTGGAGTTGGTGGCATGTGAAACCCGCATGTGGAGCATTGGTTTGTGTGGGATGCTCTACCAGGTTCATTCCTAGATAATGCACTCAAAGGGCATTAAGCCTAGAGTGTGAAAACTGAGTTTCCTTGAGAGCTGCATGGAAGCCTGATGGTGTGTGAAGTTAGTGAGCCAAATGGAGGTGTTCTCTCACAAGAACCACTCGGCTGATTCTTCTTCAATATGCGCTTCACCAACATGCAGTGTTTCCTTGATTGAATTAGCTCTCACACCAATATTTGCGCCTAGAGCCTTTGCATTGAGGGCTATCTGAAAATGGCTTTGCGCTGAAGTTGTCTGTGAATGTGGAGTTGGTGGCATGTGAAACCCGCATGTGGAGCATTGGTTCGTGTGGGATGCTCTACCAGGTGCATTTCATTCCTAGGCACTCAAAGGGCATTAAGCCTAGAGTGTGAAAACTGAGTTTCCTTGAGAGCTGCTTGGAAGCCTGATGGTGTGTGAAGTTAGTGAGCCAAATGGAGTTGTTCTCCCACAAGAACCACTCGGCTGATTCTTCTTCAATATGCGCTTCACCAACATGCAGTGTTTCCTTGATTGAATTAGCTCTCACACCAATATTTGCGCCTAGAGCCTTTGCATTGAGGGCTATCTGAAAATGGCTTTGGCGCTGAAGTTGTCTGTGAATGTGGAGTTGGTGGCATGTGAAACCCGCATGTGGAGCATTGGTTTGTGTGGGATGCTCTACCAGGTTCATTCCTACATAATGCACTCAAAGGGCATTAAGCCTAAAGTGTGAAAACTGAGTTTCCTTGAGAGCTGCTTGGAAGCCTGATGGTGTGTGAAGTTAGTGAGCCAAATGGAGGTGTTCTCCCACAAGAACCACTCGGCTGATTCTTCTTCAATATGCGCTTCACCAACATGCAGTGTTTCCTTGATTGAATTAGCTCTCACACCAATATTTGGGCCTAGAGCCTTTGCATTGAGGGCTATCTGAAAATGGCTTTGGCGCTGAAGTTGTCTGTGAATGTGGAGTTGGTGGCATGTGAAACCCGCATGTGGAGCATTGGTTTTTGTGGGATGCTCTACCAGGTTCTTTCCTAGATAATGCACTCAAAGGGCATTAAGCCTAGAGTGTGAAAACTGAGTTTCCTTGAGAGCTGCATGGAAGCCTGATGGTGTGTGAAGTTAGTGAGCCAAATGGAGTTGTTCTCCCACAAGAACCACTCGGCTGATTCTTCTTCAATATGCCCTTCACCAACATGCAGTGTTTCCTTGATTGAATTAGCTCTCACACCAATATTTGCGTCTAGAGCCTTTGCATTGAGGGCTATCTGAAAATGGCTTTGGCGCTGAAGTTGTCTGTGAATGTGCAGTTGGTGGCATGTGAAACCCGCATGTGGAGCATTAGTTTGTGTGGGATGCTGTACCAGGTTCTTTCCTAGATAATGCACTCAAAGGGCATTAAGCCTAGAGTGTGAAAACTGAGTTTCCTTGAGAGCTGCTTGGAAGCCTGATGGTGTGTGAAGTTAGTGAGCCAAATGGAGTTGTTCTCCCACAAGAACCACTCGGCTGATTCTTCTTCAATATGCGCTTCACCAACATGCAGTGTTTCCTTGATTGAATTAGCTCTCACACCAATATTTGCGCCTAGAGCCTTTGCATTGAGGGCTATCTGAAAATGGCTTTGGCGCTGAAGTTGTCTGTGAATGTGGAGTTGGTGGCATGTGAAACCCGCATGTGGAGCATTGGTTTGTGTGGGATGCTCTACCAGGTTCATTTCAGTCCTAGGCACTCAAAGGGCATTAAGCCTAGAGTGTGAAAACTGAGTTTCCTTGAGAGCTGCATCGAAGCCTGATGGTGTGTGAAGTTAGTGAGCCAAATGGAGTTGTTCTCCCACAAGAACCACTCGGCTGATTCTTCTTCAATATGCGCTTCACCAACATGCAGTGTTTCCTTGATTGAATTAGCTCTCACACCAATATTTGCGCCTAGAGCCTTTGCATTGAGGGCTATCCTAAAATGGCTTTGGCGCTGAAGTTGTCTGTGAATGTGGAGTTGGTGGCATGTGAAACCCGCATGTGGAGCATTGGTTTGTGTGGGATGCTCTACCAGGTTCATTCCTAGATAATGCACTCAAAGGGCATTTAGCATAGAGTGTGAAAACTGAGTTTCCTTGAGAGCTGCTTGGAAGCCTGATGGTGTGTGAAGTTAGTGAGACAAATGGAGTTGTTCGCCCACAAGAACCACTCGGCTGATTCTTCTTCAATATGCGCTTCACCAACATGCAGTGTTTCCTTGATTGAATTAGCTCTCACACCAATATTTGCGCCTAGAGCCTTTGCATTGAGAGCTATCTGAAAATGGCTTTGGCGCTGAAGTTGTCTGTGAATGTGGAGTTGGTGGCATGTGAAACCCGCATGTGGAGCATTAGTTTGTGTGGGATGCTGTACCAGGTTCTTTCCTAGATAATGCACTCAAAGGGCATTAAGCCTAGAGTGTGAAAACTGAGTTTCCTTGAGAGCTGCATGGAAGCCTGATGGTGTGTGAAGTTAGTGAGCCAAATGGAGTTGTTCTCCCACAAGAACCACTCGGCTGATTCTTCTTCAATATGCGCTTCACCAACATGCAGTGTTTCCTTGATTGAATTAGCTCTCACACCAATATTTGCGCCTAGAGCCTTTGCATTGAGGGCTATCTGAAAATGGCTTTGGCGCTGAAGTTGTCTGTGAATGTGGAGTTGGTGGCATGTGAAACCCGCATGTGCAGCATTGGTTGGTGTGGGATGCTCTACCAGGTTCATTTCAGTCCTAGGCACTCAAAGGGCATTAAGCCTAGAGTGTGAAAACTGAGTTTCCTTGAGAGCTGCATCGAAGACTGATGGTGTGTGAAGTTAGTGAGCCAAATGGAGTTGTTCTCCCACAAGAACCACTCGGCTGATTCTTCTTCAATATGCGCTTCACCAACATGCAGTGTTTCCTTGATTGAATTAGCTCTCACACCAATATTTGCGCCTAGAGCCTTTGCATTGAGGGCTATCCTAAAATGGCTTTGGCGCTGAAGTTGTCTGTGAATGTGGAGTTGGTGGCATGTGAAACCCGCATGTGGAGCATTGGTTTGTGTGGGATGCTCTACCAGGTTCATTCCTAGATAATGCACTCAAAGGGCATTTAGCATAGAGTGTGAAAACTGAGTTTCCTTCAGAGCTGCTTGGAAGCCTGATGGTGTGTGAAGTTAGTGAGACAAATGGAGTTGTTCGCCCACAAGAACCACTCGGCTGATTCTTCTTCAATATGCGCTTCACCAACATGCAGTGTTTCCTTGATTGAATTAGCTCTCACACCAATATTTGCGCCTAGAGCCTTTGCATTGAGAGCTATCTGAAAATGGCTTTGGCGCTGAAGTTGTCTGTGAATGTGGAGTTGGTGGCATGTGAAACCCGCATGTGGAGCATTGGTTTGTGTGGGATTCTCTACCAGGTTCATTCCTACATAATGCACTCAAAGGGCATTAAGCCTAGAGTGTGAAAACTGAGTTTCCTTGAGAGCTGCTTGGAAGCCTGATGGTGTGTGAAGTTAGTGAGCCAAATGGAGTTGTTCTCCCACAAGAACCACTCGGCTGATTCTTCTTCAATATGCGCTTCACCAACATGCAGTGTTTCCTTGATTGAATTAGCTCTCACACCAATATTTTCGCCTAGAGCCTTTGTATTGAGGGCTATCTGAAAATGGCTTTGGCGCTGAATTTGTCTGTGAATGTGGAGTTGGTGGCATGTGAAACCCGCATGTGGAGCATTCGTTTGTGTGATAAGCTCACCAAGCTTCATTTCAGTCCTAGGCACTCAAAGGGCATTAAGCCTAGAGTGTGAAAACTGAGTTTCCTTCAGAGCTGCATGGAAGCCTGATGGTGTGAATTAGTGAGCCAAATGGAGTTGTTCTCTCACAAGAACCACTCGGCTGATTCTTCTTCAATATGCGCTTCACCAACATGCAGTGTTTCTTTGATTGAATTAGCTCTCACACCAATATTTGCGCCTAGAGCCTTTGCATTGAGGGCTATCTGAAAATGGCTGTGGCGCTGAAGTTGTCTGTGAATGTGGAGTTGGTGGCAAGTGAAACCCGCACGTGGAGCATTGGTTTGTGTGGGATGCTCTACCAGGTGCATTTCATTCCTAGGCACTCAAAGGGCATTAAGCCTAGAGTGTGAAAACTGAGTTTCCTTGAGAGCTGCTTGGAAGCCTGATGGTGTGTGAAGTTAGTGAGCCAAATGGAGATGTTCTCCCACAAGAACCACTCGGCTGATTCTTCTTCAACATGCGCTTCACCAACATGCAGTGTTTCCTTGATTGAATTAGCTCTCACACCAATATTTGGGCCTGGAGCCTTTGCATTGAGGGCTACCTGAAAACAGCTTTGGCGCTGAAGTTGTCTGTGAATGTGGAGTTGGTGGCATGTGAAACCCGCATGTGGAGCATTGGTTTGTGTGATAAGCTCACCAAGCTTCATTTCAGTCCTAGGCACTCAAAGGGCATTAAGCCTAGAGTGTGAAAACTGAGTTTCCTTGAGAGCTGCTTGGAAGCCTGATGGTGTGTGAAGTTAGTGAGCAAAATGGAGTTGTTCTCCCACAAGAACCACTCGGCTGATTCTTCTTCAATATGCGCTTCACCAACATGCAGTGTTTCCTTGATTGAATTAGCTCTCACACCAATATTTGCGCCTAGAGCCTTTGCATTGAGGGCTATCTGAAAATGGCTTTGGCGCTGAAGTTGTCTGTGAATGTGGAGTTGGTGGCATGTGAAACCCGCATGTGGAGCATTCGTTTGTGTGGGATGCTCTACCAGGTTCATTCCTACATAATGCACTCAAAGGGCATTAAGCCTAGAGTGTGAAAACTGAGTTTCCTTGAGAGCTGCTTGGAAGCGTGATGGTGTGTGAAGTTAGTGAGCCAAATGGACTTGTTCTCCCACAAGAACCACTCGGCTGATTCTTCTTCAATATGCGCTTCTCCAACATGCAGTGTTTCCTTGATTGAATTAGCTCTCACACCAATATATGCGTCTAGAGCCTTTGCATTGAGGGCTATCTGAAAATGGCTTTGGCGCTGAAGTTGTCTGTGAATGTGGAGTTGGTGGCATGTGAAACCCGCATGTGGAGCATTCGTTTCTGTTATAAACTCACCAAGCTTAATTTGAGTCCTAGGCACTCAAAGGGCATTAAGCCTAGAGTGTGAAAACTGAGTTTCCTTGAGAGCTGCTTGGAAGCCTGATGGTGTGTGAAGTTAGTGAGCCAAATGGAGTTGTTCTCCCACAAGAACCACTCGGCTGATTCTTCTTCAATATGCGCTTCACCAACATGCAGTGTTTCCTTGATTGAATTAGCTCTCACACCAATATTTGGGCCTAGAGCCTTTGTATTGAGGGCTATCTGAAAATGGCTTTGGCGCTGAAGTTGTCTGTGAATGTGGAGTTGGTGGCATGTGAAACCCGCCTGTGGAGCATTGGTTTGTGTGGGATGCTCTACCAGGTTCATTCCTACATAATGCACTCAAAGGGCATTAAGCCTAGAGTGTGAAAACTGAGTTTCCTTGAGAGCTGCATGGAAGCCTGATGGTGTGTGAAGTTAGTGAGACAAATGGAGTTGTTCTCCCACAAGAACCACTCGGCTGATTCTTCTTCAATATGCGCTTCACCAACATGCAGTGTTTCCTTGATTGAATTAGCTCTCACACCAATATTTGGGCCTGGAGCCTTTGCATTGAGGGCTACCTGAAAACGGCTTTGGCGCTGAAGTTGTCTGTGAATGTGGAGTTGGTGGCATGTGAAACCCGCATGTGGAGCATTGGTTTGTGTGATAAGCTCACCAAGCTTCATTTCAGTCCTAGGCACTCAAAGGGCATTAAGCCTAGAGTGTGAAAACTGAGTTTCCTTGAGAGCTGCTTGGAAGCCTGATGGTGTGTGAAGTTAGTGAGCCAAATGGAGTTGTTCTCCCACAAGAACCACTCGGCTGATTCTTCTTCAATATGCGCTTCACCAACATGCAGTGTTTCCTTGATTGAATTAGCTCTCACACCAATATTTGCGCCTAGAGCCTTTGTATTGAGGGCTATCTGAAAATGGCTTTGGCGCTGAAGTTGTCTGTGAATGTGGAGTTGGTGGCATGTGAAACCCGCATGTGGAGCATTCGTTTGTGTGGGATGCTCTACCAGGTGCATTTCATTCCTAGGCACTCAAAGGGCATTAAGCATAGAGTGTGAAAACTGAGTTTCCTTGAGAGCTGCTTGGAAGCCTGATGGTGTGTGAAGTTAGTGAGCCAAATGGAGTTGTTGTCCACAAGAACCACTCGGCTGATTCTTCTTCAATATGCGCTTCACCAACATGCAGTGTTTCCTTGATTGAATTAGCTCTCACACCAATATTTGCGTCTAGAGCCTTTGCATTGAGGGCTATCTGAAAACGGCTGTGACGCTGAAGTTGCCTGTGAATGTGGAGTTGGTGGCATGTGAAACCCGCATGTGGAGCATTGGTTTGTGTGGGATGCTCTACCAGGTTCATTCCTACATAATATACTCAAAGGGCATTAAGCATAGAGTGTGAAAACTGAGTTTCCTTGAGAGCTGCTTGGAAGCCTGATGGTGTGTGAAGTTAGTGAGCCAAATGGAGTTGTTCCCCCACAAGAACCACTCGGCTGATTCTTCTTCAATATGCGCTTCACCAACATGCAGTGTTTCCTTGATTGAATTAGCTCTCACACCAATATTTGCACCTAGAGCCTTTGCATTGAGGGCTATCTGAAAATGGCTTTGGCGCTGAAGTTGTCTGTGAATGTGGAGTTGGTGGCATGTGAAACCCGCATGTGGAACATTCTTTTCTGTGGGATGCTCTACCAGGTTCATTCCTACATAATGCACTCAAAGGGCATTAAGCCTGGAGTGTGAAAACTGAGTTTCCTTCAGAGCTGCATGGAAGCCTGATGGTGTGTGAAGTTAGTGAGCCAAATGGAGTTGTTCTCTCACAAGAACCACTCGGCTGATTCTTCTTCAATATGCGCTTCACCAACATGCAGTGTTTCCTTGATTGAATTAGCTCTCACACCAATATTTGCGTCTAGAGCCTTTGCATTGAGGGCTATCTGAAGATGGCTTTGGCGCTGAAGTTGTCTGTGAATGTGGAGTTGGTGGCATGTGAAACCCGCATGTGGAGCATTCGTTTCTGTTATAAACTCACCAAGCTTAATTTGAATCCTAGGCTCTCAAAGGGCATTAAGCCTAGAGTGTGAAAACTGAGTTTCCTTGAGAGCTGCTTGGAAGCCTGATGGTGTGTGAAGTTAGTGAGCCAAATGGAGTTGTTCTCCCACAAGAACCACTCGGCTGATCCTTCTTCAATATGCGCTTCACCAACATGCAGTGTTTCCTTGATTGAATTAGCTCTCACACCAATATTTGGGCCTAGAGCCTTTGCATTGAGGGCTATCTGAAAATGGCTTTGGCGCTGAAGTTGTTTGTGAATGTGGAGTTGGTGGCATGTGAAACCCGCATGTGGAGCATTGGTTTGTGTGGGATGCTCTAGCAGGTTCATTCCTACATAATGCACTCAAAGGGCATTAAGCCTAGAGTGTGAAAACTGAGTTTCCTTGAGAGCTGCATGGAAGCCTGATGGTGTGTGAAGTTAGTGAGACAAATGGAGTTGTTCTCCCACAAGAACCACTCGGCTGATTCTTCTTCAATATGCGCTTCACCAACATGCAGTGTTTCCTTGATTGAATTAGCTCTCACACCAATATTTGCGCCTAGAGCCTTTGCATTGAGGGCTATCTGAAAATGGCTTTGGCGCTGAAGTTTTCTGTGAATGTGGAGTTGGTGGCATGTGAAACCCGCATGTGGAACATTGGTTTGTGTGGGATGCTCTACCAGGTTCATTACTAGATAATGCACTCAAAGGGCATTAAGCCTAGAGTGTGAAAACTGAGTTTCCTTCAGAGCTGCTTGGAAGCCTGATGGTGTGTGAAGTTAGTGAGCCAAATGGAGTTGTTCTCCCACAAGAACCACTCGGCTGATTCTTCTTCAATATGCGCTTCACCAACATGCAGTGTTTCCTTGATTGAATTAGCTCTCACACCAATATTTGCGTCTAGAGCCTTTGCATTGAGAGCTATCTGAAAATGGCTTTGGCGCTGAAGTTGTCTGTGAATGTGGAGTTGGTGGCATGTGAAACCCGCATGTGGAACATTCTTTTCTGTGGGATGCTCTACCAGGTTCATTCCTACATAATGCACTCAAAGGGCATTAAGCCTAGAGTGTGAAAACTGAGTTTCCTTGAGAGCTGCATGGAAGCCTGATGGTGTGTGAAGTTAGTGAGCCAAATGGAGATGTTCTCTCACAAGAACCACTCGGCTGATTCTTCTTCAATATGCGCTTCACCAACATGCAGTGTTTCCTTGATTGAATTAGCTCTCACACCAATATTTGGGCCTGGAGCCTTTGCATTGAGGGCTACCTGAAAACGGCTTTGGCGCTGAAGTTGTCTGTGAATGTGGAGTTGGTGGCAAGTGAAACCCGCACGTGGAGCATTGGTTTGTGTGGGATGCTCTACCAGGTGCATTTCATTCCTAGGCACTCAAAGGGCATTAAGCCTAGAGTGTGAAAACTGAGTTTCCTTGAGAGCTGCTTGGAAGCCTGATGGTGTGTGAAGTTAGTGAGCCAAATGGAGATGTTCTCCCACAAGAACCACTCGGCTGATTCTTCTTCAACATGCGCTTCACCAACATGCAGTGTTTCCTTGATTGAATTAGCTCTCACACCAATATTTGGGCCTGGAGCCTTTGCATTGAGGGCTACCTGAAAACAGCTTTGGCGCTGAAGTTGTCTGTGAATGTGGAGTTGGTGGCATGTGAAACCCGCATGTGGAGCATTGGTTTGTGTGATAAGCTCACCAAGCTTCATTTCAGTCCTAGGCACTCAAAGGGCATTAAGCCTAGAGTGTGAAAACTGAGTTTCCTTGAGAGCTGCTTGGAAGCCTGATGGTGTGTGAAGTTAGTGAGCCAAATGGAGTTGTTCTCCCACAAGAACCACTCGGCTGATTCTTCTTCAATATGCGCTTCACCAACATGCAGTGTTTCCTTGATTGAATTAGCTCTCACACCAATATTTGCGCCTAGAGCCTTTGCATTGAGGGCTATCTGAAAATGGCTTTGGCGCTGAAGTTGTCTGTGAATGTGGAGTTGGTGGCATGTGAAACCCGCATGTGGAGCATTGGTTTGTGTGGGATGCTCTACCAGGTTCATTCCTACATAATGCACTCAAAGGGCATTAAGCCTAGAGTGTGAAAACTGAGTTTCCTTGAGAGCTGCTTGGAAGCGTGATGGTGTGTGAAGTTAGTGAGCCAAATGGACTTGTTCTCCCACAAGAACCACTCGGCTGATTCTTCTTCAATATGCGCTTCACCAACATGCAGTGTTTCCTTGATTGAATTAGCTCTCACACCAATATATGCGTCTAGAGCCTTTGCATTGAGGGCTATCTGAAAATGGCTTTGGCGCTGAAGTTGTCTGTGAATGTGGAGTTGGTGGCATGTGAAACCCGCATGTGGAGCATTCGTTTCTGTTATAAACTCACCAAGCTTAATTTGAGTCCTAGGCACTCAAAGGGCATTAAGCCTAGAGTGTGAAAACTGAGTTTCCTTGAGAGCTGCTTGGAAGCCTGATGGTGTGTGAAGTTAGTGAGCCAAATGGAGTTGTTCTCCCACAAGAACCACTCGGCTGATTCTTCTTCAATATGCGCTTCACCAACATGCAGTGTTTCCTTGATTGAATTAGCTCTCACACCAATATTTGGGCCTAGAGCCTTTGTATTGAGGGCTATCTGAAAATGGCTTTGGCGCTGAAGTTGTCTGTGAATGTGGAGTTGGTGGCATGTGAAACCCGCCTGTGGAGCATTGGTTTGTGTGGGATGCTCTACCAGGTTCATTCCTACATAATGCACTCAAAGGGCATTAAGCCTAGAGTGTGAAAACTGAGTTTCCTTGAGAGCTGCATGGAAGCCTGATGGTGTGTGAAGTTAGTGAGACAAATGGAGTTGTTCTCCCACAAGAACCACTCGGCTGATTCTTCTTCAATATGCGCTTCACCAACATGCAGTGTTTCCTTGATTGAATTAGCTCTCACACCAATATTTGGGCCTGGAGCCTTTGCATTGAGGGCTACCTGAAAACGGCTTTGGCGCTGAAGTTGTCTGTGAATGTGGAGTTGGTGGCATGTGAAACCCGCATGTGGAGCATTGGTTTGTGTGGGATAAGCTCACCAAGCTTCATTTCAGTCCTAGGCACTCAAAGGGCATTAAGCCTAGAGTGTGAAAACTGAGTTTCCTTGAGAGCTGCTTGGAAGCCTGATGGTGTGTGAAGTTAGTGAGCCAAATGGAGTTGTTCTCCCACAAGAACCACTCGGCTGATTCTTCTTCAATATGCGCTTCACCAACATGCAGTGTTTCCTTGATTGAATTAGCTCTCACACCAATATTTGCACCTAGAGCCTTTGTATTGAGGGCTATCTGAAAATGGCTTTGGCGCTGAAGTTGTCTGTGAATGTGGAGTTGGTGGCATGTGAAACCCGCATGTGGAGCATTCGTTTGTGTGGGATGCTCTACCAGGTGCATTTCATTCCTAGGCACTCAAAGGGCATTAAGCATAGAGTGTGAAAACTGAGTTTCCTTGAGAGCTGCTTGGAAGCCTGATGGTGTGTGAAGTTAGTGAGCCAAATGGAGTTGTTGTCCACAAGAACCACTCGGCTGATACTTCTTCAATATGTGCTTCACCAACATGCAGTGTTTCCTTGATTGAATTAGCTCTCACACCAATATTTGCGTCTAGAGCCTTTGCATTGAGGGCTATCTGAAAACGGCTGTGGCGCTGAAGTTGCCTGTGAATGTGGAGTTGGTGGCATGTGAAACCCGCATGTGGAGCATTGGTTTGTGTGGGATGCTCTACCAGGTTCATTCCTACATAATATACTCAAAGGGCATTAAGCCTAGAGTGTGAAAACTGAGTTTCCTTGAGAGCTGCTTGGAAGCCTGATGGTGTGTGAAGTTAGTGAGCCAAATGGAGTTGTTCCCCCACAAGAACCACTCGGCTGATTCTTCTTCAATATGCGCTTCACCAACATGCAGTGTTTCCTTGATTGAATTAGCTCTCACACCAATATTTGCACCTAGAGCCTTTGCATTGAGGGCTATCTGAAAATGGCTTTGGCGCTGAAGTTGTCTGTGAATGTGGAGTTGGTGGCATGTGAAACCCGCATGTGGAACATTCTTTTCTGTGGGATGCTCTACCAGGTTCATTCCTACATAATGCACTCAAAGGGCATTAAGCCTGGAGTGTGAAAACTGAGTTTCCTTCAGAGCTGCATGGAAGCCTGATGGTGTGTGAAGTTAGTGAGCCAAATGGAGTTGTTCTCTCACAAGAACCACTCGGCTGATTCTTCTTCAATATGCGCTTCACCAACATGCAGTGTTTCCTTGATTGAATTAGCTCTCACACCAATATTTGCGCCTAGAGCCTTTGTATTGAGGGCTATCTGAAAATGGCCCTGGCGCTGAAGTTGTCTGTGAATGTGGAGTTGGTGGCATGTGAAACACGCATGTGCAGCATTGGTTTGTGTGGGATGCTCTACCAGGTTCATTTCAGTCCTAGGCACTCAAAGTGCATTAAGCCTAGAGTGTGACAACTGAGTTTCCTTGAGAGCTGCTTGGAAGCCTGATGGTGTGTGAAGTTAGTGAGCCAAATGGAGTTGTTCGCCCACAAGAACCACTCGGCTGATTCTTCTTCAATATGCGCTTCACCAACATGCAGTGTTTCCTTGATTGAATTAGCTCTCACACCAATATTTGCGTCTAGAGCATTTGCATTGAGAGCTATCTGAAAATGGCTTTGGCGCTGAAGTTGTCTGTGAATGTGGAGTTGGTGGCATGTGAAACCCGCATGTGGAACATTCTTTTCTGTGGGATGCTCTACCAGGTTCATTCCTACATAATGCACTCAAAGGGCATTAAGCCTAGAGTGTGAAAACTGAGTTTCCTTGAGAGCTGCTTGGAAGCCTGATGGTGTGTGAAGTTAGTGAGCCAAATGGAGTTGTTGTCCACAAGAACCACTCGGCTGATACTTCTTCAATATGCGCTTCACCAACATGCAGTGTTTCCTTGATTGAATTAGCTCTCACACCAATATTTGCGTCTAGAGCCTTTGCATTGAGGGCTATCTGAAAACGGCTGTGACGCTGAAGTTGCCTGTGAATGTGGAGTTGGTGGCATGTGAAACCCGCATGTGGAGCATTGGTTTGTGTGGGATGCTCTACCAGGTTCATTCCTACATAATATACTCAAAGGGCATTAAGCATAGAGTGTGAAAACTGAGTTTCCTTGAGAGCTGCTTGGAAGCCTGATGGTGTGTGAAGTTAGTGAGCCAAATGGAGTTGTTCCCCCACAAGAACCACTCGGCTGATTCTTCTTCAATATGCGCTTCACCAACATGCAGTGTTTCCTTGATTGAATTAGCTCTCACACCAATATTTGCACCTAGAACCTTTGCATTGAGGGCTATCTGAAAATGGCTTTGGCGCTGAAGTTGTCTGTGAATGTGGAGTTGGTGGCATGTGAAACCCGCATGTGGAACATTCTTTTCTGTGGGATGCTCTACCAGGTTCATTCCTACATAATGCACTCAAAGGGCATTAAGCCTGGAGTGTGAAAACTGAGTTTCCTTCAGAGCTGCATGGAAGCCTGATGGTGTGTGAAGTTAGTGAGCCAAATGGAGTTGTTCTCTCACAAGAACCACTCGGCTGATTCTTCTTCAATATGCGCTTCACCAACATGCAGTGTTTCCTTGATTGAATTAGCTCTCACACCAATATTTGCGCCTAGAGCCTTTGTATTGAGGGCTATCTGAAAATGGCCCTGGCGCTGAAGTTGTCTGTGAATGTGGAGTTGGTGGCATGTGAAACACGCATGTGCAGCATTGGTTTGTGTGGGATGCTCTACCAGGTTCATTTCAGTCCTAGGCACTCAAAGTGCATTAAGCCTAGAGTGTGACAACTGAGTTTCCTTGAGAGCTGCTTGGAAGCCTGATGGTGTGTGAAGTTAGTGAGCCAAATGGAGTTGTTCGCCCACAAGAACCACTCGGCTGATTCTTCTTCAATATGCGCTTCACCAACATGCAGTGTTTCCTTGATTGAATTAGCTCTCACACCAATATTTGCGTCTAGAGCATTTGCATTGAGAGCTATCTGAAAATGGCTTTGGCGCTGAAGTTGTCTGTGAATGTGGAGTTGGTGGCATGTGAAACCCGCATGTGGAACATTCTTTTCTGTGGGATGCTCTACCAGGTTCATTCCTACATAATGCACTCAAAGGGCATTAAGCCTAGAGTGTGAAAACTGAGTTTCCTTGAGAGCTGCATGGAAGCCTGATGGTGTGTGAAGTTAGTGAGCCAAATGGAGGTGTTCTCTCACAAGAACCACTCGGCTGATTCTTCTTCAATATGCGCTTCACCAACATGCAGTGTTTCCTTGATTGAATTAGCTCTCACACCAATATTTGCGCCTAGAGCCTTTGTATTGAGGGCTATCTGAAAATGGCTGTGGCGCTGAAGTTGTCTGTGAATGTGGAGTTGGTGGCATGTGAAACACGCACGTGGAGCATTCGTTTGTGTGGGATGCTCTACCAGGTGCATTTCATTCCTAGGCACTCAAAGGGCATTAAGCCTAGAGTGTGAAAACTGAGTTTCCTTCAGAGCTGCTTGAAACCCTGATGGTGTGTGAAGTTAGTGAGCCAAATGGAGTTGTTCTCCCACAAGAACCACTCAGCTGATTCTTCTTCAACATGCGCTTCACCAACATGCAGTGTTTGCTTGATTGAATTAGCTCTCACACCAATATTTGGGCCTGGAGCCTTTGCATTGAGGGCTACCTGAAAACAGCTTTGGCGCTGAAGTTTTCTGTGAATGTGGAGTTGGTGGCATGTGAAATCCGCATGTGGAGCATTGGTTTGTGTGGGATGCTCTACCAGGTTCATTCCTACATAATACACTCAAAGGGCATTAAGCCTAGAGTGTGAAAACTGAGTTTCCTTGAGAGCGGCTTGGAAGCCTGATGGTGTGTGAAGTTAGTGAGCCAAATGGAGTTGTTCTCCCACAAGAACCACTCGGCTGATTCTTCTTCAATATGCGCTTCACCAACATGCAGTGTTTCCTTGATTGAATTAGCTCTCACACCAATATTTGCGTCTAGAGCCTTTGCATTGAGGGCTATCTGAAAATGGCTTTGGCGCTGAAGTTGTCTGTGAATGTGGAGTTGGTGGCATGTGAAACCCGCATGTGGAGCATTCGTTTCTGTTATAAACTCACCAAGCTTAATTTGAATCCTAGGCTCTCAAAGGGCATTAAGCCTAGAGTGTGAAAACTGAGTTTCCTTGAGAGCTGCTTGGAAGCCTGATGGTGTGTGAAGTTAGTGAGCCAAATGGAGTTGTTCTCCCACAAGAACCACTCGGCTGATCCTTCTTCAATATGCGCTTCACCAACATGCAGTGTTTCCTTGATTGAATTAGCTCTCACACCAATATTTGGGCCTAGAGCCTTTGCATTGAGGGCTATCTGAAAATGGCTTTGGCGCTGAAGTTGTTTGTGAATGTGGAGTTGGTGGCATGTGAAACCCGCATGTGGAGCATTGGTTTGTGTGGGATGCTCTAGCAGGTTCATTCCTACATAATGCACTCAAAGGGCATTAAGCCTAGAGTGTGAAAACTGAGTTTCCTTGAGAGCTGCATGGAAGCCTGATGGTGTGTGAAGTTAGTGAGACAAATGGAGTTGTTCTCCCACAAGAACCACTCGGCTGATTCTTCTTCAATATGCGCTTCACCAACATGCAGTGTTTCCTTGATTGAATTAGCTCTCACACCAATATTTGCGCCTAGAGCCTTTGCATTGAGGGCTATCTGAAAATGGCTTTGGCGCTGAAGTTGTCTGTGAATGTCGAGTTGGTGGCATGTGAAACCCGCATGTGGAACATTGGTTTGTGTGGGATGCTCTACCAGGTTCATTACTAGATAATGCACTCAAAGGGCATTAAGCCTAGAGTGTGAAAACTGAGTTTCCTTCAGAGCTGCTTGGAAGCCTGATGGTGTGTGAAGTTAGTGAGCCAAATGGAGTTGTTCTCCCACAAGAACCACTCGGCTGATCCTTCTTCAATATGCGCTTCACCAACATGCAGTGTTTCCTTGATTGAATTAGCTCTCACACCAATATTTGCGTCTAGAGCCTTTGCATTGAGAGCTATCTGAAAATGGCTTTGGCGCTGAAGTTGTCTGTGAATGTGGAGTTGGTGGCATGTGAAACCCGCATGTGGAACATTCTTTTCTGTGGGATGCTCTACCAGGTTCATTCCTACATAATGCACTCAAAGGGCATTAAGCCTAGAGTGTGAAAACTGAGTTTCCTTGAGAGCTGCATGGAAGCCTGATGGTGTGTGAAGTTAGTGATCCAAATGGAAATGTTCTCTCACAAGAACCACTCGGCTGATTCTTCTTCAATATGCGCTTCACCAACATGCAGTGTTTCCTTGATTGAATTAGCTCTCACACCAATATTTGGGCCTGGAGCCTTTGCATTGAGGGCTACCTGAAAACGGCTTTGGCGCTGAAGTTGTCTGTGAATGTGGAGTTGGTGGCATGTGAAACCCGCATGTGGAGCATTGGTTTGTGTGATAAGCTCACCAAGCTTCATTTCAGTCCTAGGCACTCAAAGGGCATTAAGCCTAGAGTGTGAAAACTGAGTTTCCTTGAGAGCTGCTTGGAAGCCTGATGGTGTGTGAAGTTAGTGAGGCAAATGGAGTTGTTCTCCCACAAGAACCACTCGGCTGATTCTTCTTCAATATGCGCTTCACCAACATGCAGTGTTTCCTTGATTGAATTAGCTCTCACACCAATATTTGCACCTAGAGCCTTTGCATTGAGGGCTATCTGAAAATGGCTTTGGCGCTGAAGTTGTCTGTGAATGTGGAGTTGGTGGCATGTGAAACCCGCATGTGGAGCATTGGTTTGTGTGGGATGCTCTACCATGTTCAATCCTAGATAATGCACTCAAAGGGCATTAAGCCTAGATTGTGAAAACTGAGTTTCCTTGAGAGCTGCTTGGAAGCCTGATGGTGTGTGAAGTTAGTGAGCCAAATGGAGTTGTTCTCCCACAAGAACCACTCGGCTGATTCTTCTTCAATATGCCCTTCACCAACATGCAGTGTTTCCTTGATTGAATTTGCTCTCACACCAATATTTTCGCCTAGAGCCTTTGCATTGAGGGCTATCTGAAAATGGCTTTGACGCTGAAGTTGTCTGTGAATGTGGAGTTGGTGGCATGTGAAATCCGCATGTGGAGCATTGGTTTGTGTGGGATGCTCTACCAGGTTCATTCCTACATAATACACTCAAAGGGCATTAAGCCTAGAGTGTGAAAACTGAGTTTCCTTCAGAGCTGCTTGGAAGCCTGATGGTGTGTGAAGTTAGTGAGCCAAATGGAGTTGTTCTCCCACAAGAACCACTCGGCTGATTCTTCTTCAATATGCGCTTCACCAACATGCAGTGTTTCCTTGATTGAATTAGCTCTCACACCAATATTTGCGTCTAGAGCCTTTGCATTGAGGGCTATCTGAAAATGGCTTTGGCGCTGAAGTTGTCTGTGAATGTGGAGTTGGTGGCATGTGAAACCCGCATGTGGAGCATTCGTTTCTGTTATAAACTCACCAAGCTTAATTTGAATCCTAGGCTCTCAAAGGGCATTAAGCCTAGAGTGTGAAAACTGAGTTTCCTTGAGAGCTGCTTGGAAGCCTGATGGTGTGTGAAGTTAGTGAGCCAAATGGAGTTGTTCTCCCACAAGAACCACTTGGCTGATCCTTCTTCAATATGCGCTTCAAAAACATGCAGTGTTTCCTTGATTGAATTAGCTCTCACACCAATATTTGGGCCTGGAGCCTTTGCATTGAGGGCTACCTGAAAACAGCTTTGGCGCTGAAGTTTTCTGTGAATGTGGAGTTGGTGGCATGTGAAATCCGCATGTGGAGCATTGGTTTGTGTGGGATGATCTACCAGGTTCATTCCTACATAATACACTCAAAGGGCATTAAGCCTAGAGTGTGAAAACTGAGTTTCCTTGAGAGCGGCTCGGAAGCCTGATGGTGTGTGAAGTTAGTGAGCCAAATGGAGTTGTTCTCCCACAAGAACCACTCGGCTGATTCTTCTTCAATATGCGCTTCACCAACATGCAGTGTTTCCTTGATTGAATTAGCTCTCACACCAATATTTGCGTCTAGAGCCTTTGCATTGAGGGCTATCTGAAAATGGCTTTGGCGCTGAAGTTGTCTGTGAATGTGGAGTTGGTGGCATGTGAAACCCGCATGTGGAGCATTCGTTTCTGTTATAAACTCACCAAGCTTAATTTGAATCCTAGGCTCTCAAAGGGCATTAAGCCTAGAGTGTGAAAACTGAGTTTCCTTGAGAGCTGCTTGGAAGCCTGATGGTGTGTGAAGTTAGTGAGCCAAATGGAGTTGTTCTCCCACAAGAACCACTCGGCTGATCCTTCTTCAATATGCGCTTCACCAACATGCAGTGTTTCCTTGATTGAATTAGCTCTCACACCAATATTTGGGCCTAGAGCCTTTGCATTGAGGGCTATCTGAAAATGGCTTTGGCGCTGAAGTTGACTGTGAATGTGGAGTTGGTGGCATGTGAAACCCGCATGTGGAGCATTGGTTTGTGTGGGATGCTCTACCAGGTTCATTCCTACATAATGCACTCAAAGCGCATTAAGCCTAGAGTGTGAAAACTGAGTTTCCTTGAGAGCTGCTTGGAAGCCTGATGGTGTGTGAAGTTAGTGAGCCAAATGGAGTTGTTCTACCACAAGAACCACTCGGCTGATTCTTCTTCAATATGTGCTTCACCAACATGCAGTGTTTCCTTGATTGAATTTGCTCTCACACCAATATTTTCGCCTAGAGCCTTTGCATTGAGGGCTATCTGAAAATGGCTTTGACGCTGAAGTTGTCTGTGAATGTGGAGTTGGTGGCATGTGAAATCCGCATGTGGAGCATTGGTTTGTGTGGGATGCTCTACCAGGTTCATTCCTACATAATACACTCAAAGGGCATTAAGCCTAGAGTGTGAAAACTGAGTTTCCTTGAGAGCTGCTTGGAAGCCTGATGGTGTGTGAAGTTAGTGAGCCAAATGGAGTTGTTCTCCCACAAGAACCACTCGGCTGATTCTTCTTCAATATGCGCTTCACCAACATGCAGTGTTTCCTTGATTGAATTAGCTCTCACACCAATATTTGCGTCTAGAGCCTTTGCATTGAGGGCTATCTGAAAATGGCTTTTGCGCTGAAGTTGTCTGTGAATGTGGAGTTGGTGGCATGTGAAACCCGCATGTGGAGCATTCGTTTCTGTTATAAACTCACCAAGCTTAATTTGAATCCTAGGCTCTCAAAGGGCATTAAGCCTAGAGTGTGAAAACTGAGTTTCCTTCAGAGCTGCTTGGAAGCCTGATGGTGTGTGAAGTTAGTGAGCCAAATGGAGTTGTTCTCCCACAAGAACCACTCGGCTGATCCTTCTTCAATATGCGCTTCATCAACATGCAGTGTTTCCTTGATTGAATTAGCTCTCACACCAATATTTGGGCCTAGAGCCTTTGCATTGAGGGCTATCTGAAAATGGCTTTGGCGCTGAAGTTGTCTGTGAATGTGGAGTTGGTGGCATGTGAAACCCGCATGTGGAACATTCTTTTCTGTGGGATGCTCTACCAGGTTCATTCCTACATAATGCACTCAAAGGGCATTAAGCCTAGAGTGTGAAAACTGAGTTTCCTTCAGAGCTGCATGGAAGCCTGATGGTGTGTGAAGTTAGTGAGCCAAATGGAGGTGTTCTCTCACAAGAACCACTCGGCTGATTCTTCTTCAATATGCGCTTCACCAACATGCAGTGTTTCCTTGATTGAATTAGCTCTCACACCAATATTTGCGCCTAGAGCCTTTGCATTGAGGGCTATCTGAAAATGGCTGTGACGCTGAAGTTGCCTGTGAATGTGGAGTTGGTGGCATGTGAAACCCGCATGTGGAGCATTGGTTTGTGTGGGATGCTCTACCAGGTTCATTCCTACATAATACACTCAAAGGGCATTTAGCCTAGAGTGTGAAAACTGAGTTTCCTTGAGAGCTGCTTGGAAGCCTGATGGTGTGTGAAGTTAGTGAGCCAAATGGAGTTGTTCCGCCACAAGAACCACTCGGCTGATTCTTCTTCAATATGCGCTTCACCAACATGCAGTGTTTCCTTGATTGAATTAGCTCTCACACCAATATTTGCGCCTAGAGCCTTTGTATTGAGTGCTATCTGAAAATGGCTGTGGCGCTGAAGTTGTCTGTGAATGTGGAGTTGGTGGCAAGTGAAACCCGCACGTGGAGCTTTGGTTTGTGTGGGATGCTCTACCAGGTGCATTTCATTCCTAGGCAGTCAAAGGGCATTAAGCCTAGAGTGTGAAAACTGAGTTTCCTTCAGAGCTGCTTGGAACCCTGATGGTGTGTGAAGTTAGTGAGCCAAATGGAGATGTTCTCCCACAAGAACCACTCGGCTGATTCTTCTTCAACATGCGCTTCACCAACATGCAGTGTTTCCTTGATTGAATTAGCTCTCACACCAATATTTGGGCCTGGAGCCTTTGCATTGAGGGCTATCTGAAAATGGCTTTGGCGCTGAAGTTGTCTGTGAATGTGGAGTTGGTGGCATGTGAAACCCGCATGTGGAGCATTGGTTTGTGAGATAAGCTCACCAAGCTTCATTTCAGTCCTAGGCACTCAAAGGGCATTAAGCCTAGAGTGTGAAAACTGAGTTTCCTTGAGAGCTGCTTGGAAGCCTGATGGTGTGTGAAGTTAGTGAGCCAAATGGAGTTGTTCTCCCACAAGAACCACTCGGCTGATTCTTCTTCAATATGCGCTTCACCAACATGCAGTGTTTCCTTGATTGAATTAGCTCTCACACCAATATTTGCGCCTAGAGCCTTTGCATTGAGGGCTATCTGAAAATGGCTTTGGCGCTGAAGTTGTCTGTGAATGTGGAGTTGGTGGCATGTGAAACCCGCATGTGGAGCATTCGTTTGTGTGGGATGCTCTACCAGGTTCATTCCTACATAATGCACTCAAAGGGCATTAAGCCTAGAGTGTGAAAACTGAGTTTCCTTGAGAGCTGCTTGGAAGCCTGATGGTGTGTGAAGTTAGTGAGCCAAATGGAGTTGTTCTCCCACAAGAACTTCTCGGCTGATTCTTCTTCAATATGCGCTTCACCAACATGCAGTGTTTCCTTGATTGAATTAGCTCTCACACCAATATTTGGGCCTGGAGCCTTTGCATTGAGAGCTACCTGAAAACGGCTTTGGCGCTGAAGTTGTCTGTGAATGTGGAGTTGGTGGCATGTGAAACCCGCATGTGGAGCATTGGTTTGTGTGATAAGCTCACCAAGCTTCATTTCAGTCCTAGGCACTCAAAGGGCATTAAGCATAGAGTGTGAAAACTGAGTTTCCTTGAGAGCTGCTTGGAAGCCTGATGGTGTGTGAAGTTAGTGAGCCAAATGGAGTTGTTGTCCACAAGAACCACTCGGCTGATTCTTCTTCAATATGCGCTTCACCAACATGCAGTGTTTCCTTGATTGAATTAGCTCTCACACCAATATTTGCGTCTAGAGCCTTTGCATTGAGGGCTATCTGAAAACGGCTGTGACGCTGAAGTTGCCTGTGAATGTGGAGTTGGTGGCATGTGAAACCCGCATGTGGAGCATTCGTTTGTGTGGGATGCTCTACCAGGTTCATTCCTACATAATATACTCAAAGGGCATTAAGCCTAGAGTGTGAAAACTGAGTTTCCTTGAGAGCTGCTTGGAAGCCTGATGGTGTGTGAAGTTAGTGAGCCAAATGGAGTTGTTCCCCCACAAGAACCACTCGGCTGATTCTTCTTCAATATGCGCTTCACCAACATGCAGTGTTTCCTTGATTGAATGAGCTCTCACACCAATATTTGCACCTAGAGCCTTTGCATTGAGGGCTATCTGAAAATGGCTTTGGCGCTGAAGTTGTCTGTGAATGTGGAGTTGGTGGCATGTGAAACCCGCATGTGGAACATTCTTTTCTGTGGGATGCTCTACCAGGTTCATTCCTACATAATGCACTCAAAGGGCATTTAGCCTGGAGTGTGAAAACTGAGTTTCCTTCAGAGCTGCATGGAAGCCTGATGGTGTGTGAAGTTAGTGAGCCAAATGGAGTTGTTCTCCCACAAGAACCACTCGGCTGATCCTTCTTCAATATGCGCATCACCAACATGCAGTGTTTCCTTGATTGAATTAGCTCTCACACCAATATTTGCGCCTAGAGCCTTTGCATTGAGGGCTATCTGAAAATGGCCCTGGCGCTGAAGTTGTCTGTGAATGTTTAGTTGGTGGCATGTGAAACACGCATGTGCAGCATTGGTTTGTGTGGGATGCTCTACCAGGTTCATTTCAGTCCTAGGCACTCAAAGGGCATTAAGCCTAGAGTGTGACAACTGAGTTTCCTTGAGAGCTGCTTGGAAGCCTGATGGTGTGTGAAGTTAGTGAGCCAAATGGAGTTGTTGTCCCACAAGAACCACTCGGCTGATTCTTCTTCAATATGCGCTTCACCAACATGCAGTGTTTCCTTGATTGAATTAGCTCTCACACCAATATTTGCGTCTAGAGCATTTGCATTGAGAGCTATCTGAAAATGGCTTTGGCGCTGAAGTTGTCTGTGAATGTGGAGTTGGTGGCATGTGAAACCCGCATGTGGAACATTCTTTTCTGTGGGATGCTCTACCAGGTTCATTCCTACATAATGCACTCAAAGGGCATTAAGCCTAGAGTGTGAAAACTGAGTTTCCTTGAGAGCTGCATGGAAGCCTGATGGTGTGTGAAGTTAGTGAGCCAAATGGAGGTGTTCTCTCACAAGAACCACTCGGCTGATTCTTCTTCAATATGCGCTTCACCAACATGCAGTGTTTCCTTGATTGAATTAGCTCTCACACCAATATTTGCGCCTAGAGCCTTTGTATTGAGGGCTATCTGAAAATGGCTGTGGCGCTGAAGTTGTCTGTGAATGTGGAGTTGGTGGCATGTGAAACACGCACGTGGAGCATTCGTTTGTGTGGGATGCTCTACCAGGTGCATTTCATTCCTAGGCACTCAAAGGGCATTAAGCCTAGAGTGTGAAAACTGAGTTTCCTTCAGAGCTGCTTGAAACCCTGATGGTGTGTGAAGTTAGTGAGCCAAATGGAGTTGTTCTCCCACAAGAACCACTCAGCTGATTCTTCTTCAACATGCGCTTCACCAACATGCAGTGTTTCCTTGATTGAATTAGCTCTCACACCAATATTGGGGCCTGGAGCCTTTGCATTGAGAGCTACCTGAAAACAGCTTTGGCGCTGAAGTTTTCTGTGAATGTGGAGTTGGTGGCATGTGAAATCCGCATGTGGAGCATTCGTTTGTGTGGGATGCTCTACCAGGTTCATTCCTACATAATACACTCAAAGGGCATTAAGCCTAGAGTGTGAAAACTGAGTTTCCTTGAGAGCGGCTTGGAAGCCTGATGGTGTGTGAAGTTAGTGAGCCAAATGGAGTTGTTCTCCCACAAGAACCACTCGGCTGATTCTTCTTCAATATGCGCTTCACCAACATGCAGTGTTTCCTTGATTGAATTAGCTCTCACACCAATATTTGCGTCTAGAGCCTTTGCATTGAGGGCTATCTGAAAATGGCTTTGGCGCTGATGTTGTCTGTGAATGTTTGTGGGGAGTTGGTGGCATGTGAAACCCGCATGTGGAGCATTCGTTTCTGTTATAAACTCACCAAGCTTAATTTGAATCCTAGGCTCTCAAAGGGCATTAAGCCTAGAGTGTGAAAACTGAGTTTCCTTGAGAGCTGCTTGGAAGCCTGATGGTGTGTGAAGTTAGTGAGCCAAATGGAGTTGTTCTCCCACAAGAACCACTCGGCTGATCCTTCTTCAATATGCGCTTCACCAACATGCAGTGTTTCCTTGATTGAATTAGCTCTCACACCAATATTTGGGCCTAGAGCCTTTGCATTGAGGGCTATCTGAAAATGGCTTTGGCGCTGAAGTTGTCTGTGAATGTGGAGTTGGTGGCATGTGAAACCCGCATGTGGAGCATTGGTTTGTGTGGGATGCTCTACCAGGTTCATTCCTACATAATGCACTCAAAGGGCATTAAGCCTAGAGTGTGAAAACTGAGTTTCCTTGAGAGCTGCATGGAAGCCTGATGGTGTGTGAAGTTAGTGAGACAAATGGAGTTGTTCTCCCACAAGAACCACTCGGCTGATTCTTCTTCAATATGCGCTTCACCAACATGCAGTGTTTCCTTGATTGAATTAGCTCTCACACCAATATTTGCGCCTAGAGCCTTTGCATTGAGGGCTATCTGAAAATGGCTTTGGCGCTGAAGTTGTCTGTGAATGTCGAGTTGGTGGCATGTGAAACCCGCATGTGGAACATTGGTTTGTGTGGGATGCTCTACCAGGTTCATTACTAGATAATGCACTCAAAGGGCATTAATCCTAGAGTGTGAAAACTGAGTTTCCTTGAGAGCTGCTTGGAAGCCTGATGGTGTGTGAAGTTAGTGAGCCAAATGGAGTTGTTCTCCCACAAGAACCACTCGGCTGATTCTTCTTCAATATGCGCTTCACCAACATGCAGTGTTTCCTTGATTGAATTAGCTCTCACACCAATATTTGTGTCTAGAGCCTTTGCATTGAGAGCTATCTGAAAATGGCTTTGGCGCTGAAGTTGTCTGTGAATGTGGAGTTGGTGGCATGTGAAACCCGCATGTGGAACATTCTTTTCTGTGGGATGCTCTACCAGGTTCATTCCTACATAATGCACTCAAAGGGCATTAAGCCTAGAGTGTGAAAACTGAGTTTCCTTGAGAGCTGCTTGGAAGCCTGATGGTGTGTGAAGTTAGTGAGCCAAATGGAGAGGTTCTCTCACAAGAACCACTCAGCTGATTCTTCTTCAATATGCGCTTCACCAACATGCAGTGTTTCCTTGATTGAATTAGCTCTCACACCAATATTTGGGCCTGGAGCCTTTGCATTGAGGGCTACCTGAAACGGCTTTGGCGCTGAAGTTGTCTGTGAATGTGGAGTTGGTGGCATGTGAAACCCGCATGTGGAGCATTGGTTTGTGTGATAAGCTCACCAAGCTTCATTTCAGTCCTAGGCACTCAAAGGGCATTAAGCCTAGAGTGTGAAAACTGAGTTTCCTTGAGAGCTGCTTGGAAGCCTGATGGTGTGTGAAGTTAGTGAGGCAAATGGAGTTGTTCTCCCACAAGAACCACTCGGCTGATTCTTCTTCAATATGCGCTTCACCAACATGCAGTGTTTCCTTGATTGAATTAGCTCTCACACCAATATTTGCACCTAGAGCCTTTGCATTGAAGGCTATCTGAAAATGGCTTTGGCGCTGAAGTTGTCTGTGAATGTGGAGTTGGTGGCATGTGAAACCCGCATGTGGAGCATTGGTTTGTGTGGGATGCTCTACCAAGTTCAATCCTAGATAATGCACTCAAAGGGCATTAAGCCCAGAGTGTGAAAACTGAGTTTCCTTGAGAGCTGCTTGGAAGCCTGATGGTGTGTGAAGTTAGTGAGCCAAATGGAGTTGTTCTCCCACAAGAACCACTCGGCTGATTCTTCTTCAACATGCGCTTCACCAACATGCAGTGTTTCCTTGATTGAATTAGCTCTCACACCAATATTTGGGCCTGGAGCCTTTGCATTGAGGGCTATCTGAAAACGGCTTTGGCGCTGAAGTTGTCTGTGAATGTGGAGTTGGTGGCATGTGAAACCCGCCTGTGGAGCATTGGTTTGTGTGATAAGCTCACCAAGCTTCATTTCAGTCCTAGGCACTCAAAGGGCATTAAGCCTAGAGTGTGAAAACTGAGTTTCCTTGAGAGCTGCATGGAAGCCTGATGGTGTGTGAAGTTAGTGAGCCAAATGGAGGTGTTCTCTCACAAGAACCACTCGGCTGATTCTTCTTCAATATGCGCTTCACCAACATGCAGTGTTTCCTTGATTGAATTAGCTCTCACACCAATATTTGCGCCTAGAGCCTTTGTATTGAGGGCTATCTGAAAATGGCCCTGGCGCTGAAGTTGTCTGTGAATGTGGAGTTGGTGGCATGTGAAACCCGCACGTAGAGCATTCGTTTGTGTGGGATGCTCTACCAGGTGCATTTCATTCCTAGGCACTCAAAGGGCATTAAGCCTAGAGTGTGAAAACTGAGTTTCCTTGAGAGCTGCTTGGAAGCCTGATGGTGTGTGAAGTTAGTGAGCCAAATGGAGTTGTTCTCCCACAAGAACCACTCGGCTGATTCTTCCTCAACATGCGCTTCACCAACATGCAGTGTTTCCTTGATTGAATTAGCTCTCACACCAACATTTGGGCCTGGAGCCTTTGCATTGAGGGCTATCTGAAAACGGCTTTGGCGCTGAAGTTGTCTGTGAATGTGGAGTTGGTGGCATGTGAAACCCGCCTGTGGAGCATTGGTTTGTGTGATAAGCTCACCAAGCTTCATTTCAGTCCTAGGCACTCGAAGGGCATTAAGCCTAGAGTGTGAAAACTGAGTTTCCTTGAGAGCTGCTTGGAAGCCTGATGGTGTGTGAAGTTAGTGAGCCAAATGGAGTTGTTCTCCCACAAGAACCACTCGGCTGATTCTTCTTCAATATGTGCTTCACAAACATGCAGTGTTTCCTTGATTGAATTAGCTCTCACACCAATATTTTCGCCTAGAGCCTTTGCATTGAGGGCTATCTGAAAATGGCTTTGGCGCTGAAGTTGTCTGTGAATGTGGAGTTGGTGGCATGTGAAATCCGCATGTGGAGCATTGGTTTGTGTGGGATGCTCTACCAGGTTCATTCCTACATAATACACTCAAAGGGCATTAAGCCTAGAGTGTGAAAACTGAGTTTCCTTGAGAGCTGCTTGGAAGCCTGATGGTGTGTGAAGTTAGTGAGCCAAATGGAGTTGTTCTCCCACAAGAACCACTCGGCTGATTCTTCTTCAATATGCGCTTCACCAACATGCAGTGTTTCCTTGATTGAATTAGCTCTCACACCAATATTTGCGTCTAGAGCCTTTGCATTGAGGGCTATCTGAAAATGGCTTTGGCGCTGAAGTTGTCTGTGAATGTGGAGTTGGTGGCATGTGAAACCCGCATGTGGAGCATTCGTTTCTGTTATAAACTCACCAAGCTTAATTTGAGTCCTAGGCACTCAAAGGGCATTAAGCCTAGAGTGTGAAAACTGAGTTTCCTTGAGAGCTGCTTGGAAGCCTGATGGTGTGTGAAGTTAGTGAGCCAAATGGAGTTGTTCTCCCACAAGAACCACTCGGCTGATCCTTCTTCAATATGCGCTTCACCAACATGCAGTGTTTCCTTGATTGAATTAGCTCTCACACCAATATTTGTGCCTAGAGCCTTTGCATTGAGGGCTATCTGAAAATGGCTTTGGCGCTGATGTTGTCTGTGAATGTGGAGTTGGTGGCATGTGAAACCCGCATGTGGAGCATTGGTTTGTGTGGGATGCTCTACCAGGTTCATTCCTACATAATGCACTCAAAGGGCATTAAGCCTAGAGTGTGAAAACTGAGTTTCCTTGAGAGCTGCTTGGAAGCCTGATGGTGTGTGAAGTTAGTGAGCCAAATGGAGTTGTTCTCCCACAAGAACCACACGGCTGATGCTTCTTCAATATGCGCTTCACCAACATGCAGTGTTTCCTTGATTGAATTAGCTCTCACACCAATATTTGGGCCTAGAGCCTTTGCATTGAGGGCTATCTGAAAATGGCTTTGGCGCTGAAGTTGTCTGTGAATGTGGAGTTGGTGGCATGTGAAACCCGCATGTGGAACATTCTTTTCTGTGGGATGCTCTACCAGGTTCATTCCTACATAATGCACTCAAAGGGCATTAAGCCTAGAGTGTGAAAACTGAGTTTCCTTGAGAGCTGCATGGAAGCCTGATGGTGTGTGAAGTTAGTGAGCCAAATGGAGGTGTTCTCTCACAAGAACCACTCGGCTGATTCTTCTTCAATATGCGCTTCACCAACATGCAGTGTTTCCTTGATTGAATTAGCTCTCACACCAATATTTGCGCCTAGAGCCTTTGTATTGAGGGCTATCTGAAAATGGCTGTGGCGCTGAAGTTGTCTGTGAATGTGGAGTTGGTGGCATGTGAAACCCGCACGTAGAGCATTCGTTTGTGTGGGATGCTCTACCAGGTGCATTTCATTCCTAGGCACTCAAAGGGCATTAAGCCTAGAGTGTGAAAACTGAGTTTCCTTGAGAGCTGCTTGGAACCCTGATGGTGTGTGAAGTTAGTGAGCCAAATGGAGTTGTTGTCCCACAAGAACCACTCGGCTGATTCTTCTTCAACATGCGCTTCACCAACATGCAGTGTTTCCTTGATTGAATTAGCTCTCACACCAACATTTGGGCCTGGAGCCTTTGCATTGAGGGCTATCTGAAAATGGCTTTGGCGCTGAAGTTGTCTGTGAATGTGGAGTTGGTGGCATGTGAAACCCGCCTGTGGAGCATTGGTTTGTGTGATAAGCTCACCAAGCTTCATTTCAGTCCTAGGCACTCAAAGGGCATTAAGCCTAGAGTGTGAAAACTGAGTTTCCTTGAGAGCTGCTTGGAAGCCTGATGGTGTGTGAAGTTAGTGAGCCAAATGGAGTTGTTCTCCCAAAAGAACCACTCGGCTGATTCTTCTTCAATATGTGCTTCACAAACATGCAGTGTTTCCTTGATTGAATTAGCTCTCACACCAATATTTGCGCCTAGAGCCTTTGTATTGAGGGCTATCTGAAAATGGCTGTGGCGTTGAAGTTGTCTGTGAATGTGGAGTTGGTGGCATGTGAAACCCGCATGTGGAGCATTGGTTTGTGTGGGATGCTCTACCAGGTTCATTTCATTCCTAGGCACTCAAAGGGCATTAAGCCTAGAGTGTGAAAACTGAGTTTCCTTGAGAGCTGCTTGGAAGCCTGATGGTGTGTGAAGTTAGTGAGCCAAATGGAGTTGTTCTCCCACAAGAACC
>NW_026696324.1:0-29829 GCF_030435755.1 Ochotona princeps | reverse complement strand
GCGGGTTTCACATGCCACCAACTCCACATTCACAGGCAACTTCAGCGCCACAGCCGTTTTCAGGTAGCCCTCAATGCAAAGGCTCTAGACGCAAATATTGGTGTGAGAGCTAATTCAATCAAGGAAACACTGCATGTTGGTGAAGGGCATATTGAAGAAGGATCAGCCGAGTGGTTCTTGTGGCGAGAACAACTCCATTTGGCTCACTAACTTCACACACCATCAGGCTTTCCAAGCAGCTCTCAAGGAAACTCAGTTTTCACACTCTATGCTTAGTGCCCTTTGAGTGCATTATCTAGGAATGAACCTGGTAGAGCATCCCACAGAAATGAATGCTCCACATGCGGGTTTCACATGCCACCAACTCCACATTCACAGGCAACTTCAGCGCCACAGCCGTTTTCAGATAGCCCTCAATGCAAAGGCTCTAGACGCAAATATTGGTGTGAGAGCTAATTCAATCAAGGAAACACTGCATGTTGGTGAAGGGCATATTGCAGAAAGATCAGCCGAGTGGTTCTTGTGGGAGAACAACTCCATTTGGCTCACTAACTTCACACACCATCAGGCTTCCAAGCAGCTCTCAAGGAAACTCAGTTTTCACACTCTATGCTTAGTGCCCTTTGAGTGCATTATCTAGGAATGAACCTGGTAGAGCATCCCACACAAACGAATGCTCCACATGCGGGTTTCACATGCCACCAACTCCACATTCACAGGCAACTTCAGCGCCACAGCCGTTTTCAGATAGCCCTCAATGCAAAGGCTCTAGACGCAAATATTGGTGTGAGAGCTAATTCAATCAAGGAAACACTGCATGTTGGTGAAGGGCATATTGAAGAAGGATCAGCCGAGTGGTTCTTGTGGGAGAACAACTCCATTTGGCTCACTAACTTCACACACCATCAGGCTCCCAAGCAGCTCTCAAGGAAACTCCGTTTTCACACTCTATGCTTAGTGCCCTTTGAGTGCATTATCTAGGAATGAACCTGGTAGAGCATCCCACACAAACGAATGCTCCACATGCGGGTTTCACATGCCACCAACTCCACATTCACAGGCAACTTCAGCGCCACAGCCGTTTTCAGATAGCCCTCAATGCAAAGGCTCTAGACGCAAATATTGGTGTGAGAGCTAATTCAATCAAGGAAACACTGCATGTTGGTGAAGGGCATATTGAAGAAGGATCAGCCGAGTGGTTCTTGTGGGAGAACAACTCCATTTGGCTCACTAACTTCACACACCATCAGGCTTCCAAGCAGCTCTCAAGGAAACTCAGTTTTCACACTCTATGCTTAGTGCCCTTTGAGTGCATAGGACTGAAATGAAGCTTGGTGAGCATCCCACACAAACGAATGCTCCACATGCGGGTTTCACATGCCACCAACTCCACATTCACAGGCAACTTCAGCGCCACAGCCATTTTCAGATAGCCCTCAATGCAAAGGCTCTAGACGGAAATATTGGTGTGAGAGCTAATTCAATCAAGGAAACACTGCATGTTGGTGAAGGGCATATTGAAGAAGGATCAGCCGAGTGGTTCTTGTGGGAGAACAACTCCATTTGGCTCACTAACTTCACACACCATCAGGCTTCCAAGCAGCTCTCAAGGAAACTCAGTTTTCACACTCTATGCTTAGTGCCCTTTGAGTGCCTAGGACTGAAATGAAGCTTGGTGAGCATCCCACACAAACGAATGCTCCACATGCGGGTTTCAAATGCCACCAACTCCACATTCACAGGCAACTTCAGCGCCACAGCCGTTTTCAGATAGCCCTCAATGCAAAGGCTCTAGACGCAAATATTGGTGTGAGAGCTAATTCAATCAAGGAAACACTGCATGTTGGTGAAGGGCATATTGAAGAAGGATCAGCCAAGTGGTTCTTGTGGGAGAACAACTCCATTTGGCTCACTAACTTCACACACCATCAGGCTCCCAAGCAGCTCTCAAGGAAACTCCGTTTTCACACTCTATGCTTAGTGCCCTTTGAGTGCATTATCTAGGAATGAACCTGGTAGAGCATCCCACACAAACGAATGCTCCACATGCGGGTTTCACATGCCACCAACTCCACATTCACAGGCAACTTCAGCGCCACAGCCGTTTTCAGATAGCCCTCAATGCAAAGGCTTTAGACGCAAATATTGGTGTGAGAGCTAATTCAATCAAGGAAACACTGCATGTTGGTGAAGGGCATATTGGTTTTTTTTGTTTGTTTTGGTTTTTTTTATTTTATTTTAAATTCATTAATTACATTGTATTATGTGACACAGTTTCATAGGTACTGGGATTCTCCCCACCCCTCCCCAAACCCTCCCACCATGGTGGATTCCTCCACCTTGTTGCATAACCACCGTTCAAGTTCAGTTGAGATTCCCCCATTGCAAGCATATACCAAACATAGAGTCCAGCATCTTATTGTCCAGATAAGTTCAACGGCTTCTTAGGTATACACTCTCTGGTCTGAAGACAGAGCCAGCAGACTATCATCCCGATCAATTAAAAGCTCCAACATACCATCAGCAAAAATTTACATCACCATGGAATTAATTGACATAGTAACGAGTAACCAATATGGTAAAAGTAAATGCGATTTCTTATCCACCTTCTGTGACCACCTCATTGACATTTCAATTTAGGTTTATACACAACATATAACATTCATAACATAACTTGTTATACATAACATCGTGTCATCTTAAATTAAGGCAAACATGTGGTATTTAACCTTTTGGGATTGGCTCATTTCCCTTAGCATTATGGTTTCCAGTTTGGCCCATTTGGCCACAAAGAACTGCATTTTGTTTTGTTTAATAGCTGAGTAGTATTCCATGGAGTAGATGAACCATAGCTTTCTTATCCAATCCTCTGTTGATGGGCATTTTGGTTGCTTCCATGTGGTGAAGGGCATATTGAAGAAGAATCAGCCGAGTGGTTCTTGTGGGAGAACAACTCCATTTGGCTCACTAACTTCACACACCATCAGGCTTCCAAGCAGCTCTCAAGGAAACTCCGTTTTCACACTCTATGCTTAGTGCCCTTTGAGTGCATTATCTAGGAATGAACCTGGTAGAGCATCCCACACAAACGAATGCTCCACATGCGGGTTTCACATGCCACCAACTCCACATTCACAGGCAACTTCAGCGCCACAGCCGTTTTCAGATAGCCCTCAATGCAAAGGCTTTAGACGCAAATATTGGTGTGAGAGCTAATTCAATCAAGGAAACACTGCATGTTGGTGAAGGGCATATTGGTTTTTTTTGTTTGTTTTGGTTTTTTTTATTTTATTTTAAATTCATTAATTACATTGTATTATGTGACACAGTTTCATAGGTACTGGGATTCTCCCCACCCCTCCCCAAACCCTCCCACCATGGTGGATTCCTCCACCTTGTTGCATAACCACCGTTCAAGTTCAGTTGAGATTCCCCCATTGCAAGCATATACCAAACATAGAGTCCAGCATCTTATTGTCCAGATAAGTTCAACGGCTTCTTAGGTATACACTCTCTGGTCTGAAGACAGAGCCAGCAGACTATCATCCCGATCAATTAAAAGCTCCAACATACCATCAGCAAAAATTTACATCACCATGGAATTAATTGACATAGTAACGAGTAACCAATATGGTAAAAGTAAATGCGATTTCTTATCCACCTTCTGTGACCACCTCATTGACATTTCAATTTAGGTTTATACACAACATATAACATTCATAACATAACTTGTTATACATAACATCGTGTCATCTTAAATTAAGGCAAACATGTGGTATTTAACCTTTTGGGATTGGCTCATTTCCCTTAGCATTATGGTTTCCAGTTTGGCCCATTTGGCCACAAAGAACTGCATTTTGTTTTGTTTAATAGCTGAGTAGTATTCCATGGAGTAGATGAACCATAGCTTTCTTATCCAATCCTCTGTTGATGGGCATTTTGGTTGCTTCCATGTGGTGAAGGGCATATTGAAGAAGAATCAGCCGAGTGGTTCTTGTGGGAGAACAACTCCATTTGGCTCACTAACTTCACACACCATCAGGCTTCCAAGCAGCTCTCAAGGAAACTCAGTTTTCACACTCTATGCTTAGTGCCCTTTGAGTGCATAGGACTGAAATGAAGCTTGGTGAGCATCCCACACAAACGAATGCTCCACATGCGGGTTTCACATGCCACCAACTCCACATTCACAGGCAACTTCAGCGCCACAGCCGTTTTCAGATAGCCCTCAATGCAAAGGCTCTAGACGCAAATATTGGTGTGAGAGCTAATTCAATCAAGGAAACACTGCATGTTGGTGAAGGGCATATTGAAGAAGGATCAGCCGAGTGGTTCTTGTGGGAGAACAACTCCATTTGGCTCACTAACTTCACACACCATCAGGCTTCCAAGCAGCTCTCAAGGAAACTCCGTTTTCACACTCTATGCTTAGTGCCCTTTGAGTGCCTAGGACTGAAATGAAGCTTGGTGAGCATCCCACACAAACGAATGCTCCACATGCGGGTTTCAAATGCAACCAACTCCACATTCACAGGCAACTTCAGCGCCACAGCCGTTTTCAGATAGCCCTCAATGCAAAGGCTCTAGACGCAAATATTGGTGTGAGAGCTAATTCAATCAAGGAAACACTGCATGTTGGTGAAGGGCATATTGAAGAAGGATCAGCCGAGTGGTTCTTGTGGGAGAACAACTCCATTTGGCTCACTAACTTCACACACCATCAGGCTCCCAAGCAGCTCTCAAGGAAACTCAGTTTTCACACTCTATGCTTAGTGCCCTTTGAGTGCATTATCTAGGAATGAACCTGGTAGAGCATCCCACACAAACGAATGCTCCACATGCGGGTTTCACATGCCAACAACTCCACATTCACAGGCAACTTCAGCGCCACAGCCGTTTTCAGATAGCCCTCAATGCAAAGGCTTTAGACGCAAATATTGGTGTGAGAGCTAATTCAATCAAGGAAACACTGCATGTTGGTGAAGGGCATATTGAAGAAGGATCAGCCGAGTGGTTCTTGTGGGAGAACAACTCCATTTGGCTCACTAACTTCACACACCATCAGGCTTCCAAGCATCTCTCAAGGAAACTCAGTTTTCACACTCTATGCTTAATGCCCTTTGAGTGCATAGGACTGAAATGAAGCTTGGTGAGCATCCCACACAAACGAATGCTCCACATGCGGGTTTCACATGCCACCAACTCCACATTCACAGGCAACTTCAGCGCCACAGCCGTTTTCAGATAGCCCTCAATGCAAAGGCTCTAGACGCAAATATTGGTGTGAGAGCTAATTCAATCAAGGAAACACTGCATGTTGGTGAAGGGCATATTGAAGAAGGATCAGCCGAGTGGTTCTTGTGGGAGAACAACTCCATTTGGCTCACTAACTTCACACACCATCAGGCTTCCAAGCAGCTCTCAAGGAAACTCAGTTTTCACACTCTATGCTTAGTGCCCTTTGAGTGCATTATCTAGGAATGAACCTGGTAGAGCATCCCACACAAACGAATGCTCCACATGCGGGTTTCACATGCCACCAACTCCACATTCACAGGCAACTTCAGCGCCACAGCCGTTTTCAGATAGCCCTCAATGCAAAGGCTCTAGACGCAAATATTGGTGTGAGAGCTAATTCAATCAAGGAAACACTGCATGTTGGTGAAGGGCATATTGAAGAAGGATCAGCCGAGTGGTTCTTGTGGGAGAACAACTCCATTTGGCTCACTAACTTCACACACCATCAGGCTTCCAAGCAGCTCTCAAGGAAACTCAGTTTTCACACTCTATGCTTACTGCCCTTTGAGTGCATAGGACTGAAAGGAAGCTTGGTAGAGCATCCCACACAAATGAATGCTCCACATGCGGGTTTCACATGCCACCAACTCCACATTCACAGGCAACTTCAGCGCCACAGCCGTTTTCAGATAGCCCTCAATGCAAAGGCTCTAGACGCAAATATTGGTGTGAGAGCTAATTCAATCAAGGAAACATTGCATGTTGGTGAAGGGCATATTGAAGAAGGATCAGCCGAGTGGTTCTTGTGGGAGAACAACTCCATTTGGCTCACTAACTTCACACACCATCAGGCTTCCAAGCATCTCTCAAGCAAACTCAGTTTTCACACTCTATGCTTAGTGCCCTTTGAGTGCATTATCTAGGAATGAACCTGGTAGAGCATCCCACACAAACGAATGCTCCACATGCGGGTTTCACATGCCACCAACTCCACATTCACAGGCAACTTCAGCGCCACAGCCGTTTTCAGATAGCCCTCAATGCAAAGGCTCTAGACGCAAATATTGGTGTGAGAGCTAATTCAATCAAGGAAACACTGCATGTTGGTGAAGGGCATATTGAAGAAGGATCAGCCGAGTGGTTCTTGTGGGAGAACAACTCCATTTGGCTCACTAACTTCACACACCATCAGGCTTCCAAGCAGCTCTCAAGGAAACTCAGTTTTCACACTCTATGCTTAGTGCCCTTTGAGTGCATTATCTAGGAATGAACCTGGTAGAGCATCCCACACAAACGAATGCTCCACATGCGGGTTTCACATGCCACCAACTCCACATTCACAGGCAACTTCAGCGCCACAGCCGTTTTCAGATAGCCCTCAATGCAAAGGCTCTAGACGCAAATATTGGTGTGAGAGCTAATTCAATCAAGGAAACACTGCATGTTGGTGAAGGGCATATTGAAGAAGGATCAGCCGAGTGGTTCTTGTGGGAGAACAACTCCATTTGGCTCACTAACTTCACACACCATCAGGCTTCCAAGCAGCTCTCAAGGAAACTCAGTTTTCACACTCTATGCTTAGTGCCCTTTGAGTGCCTAGGACTGACATGAAGCTTGGTGAACATCCCACACAAACGAATGCTCCACATGCGGGTTTCACATGCCACCAACTCCACATTCACAGGCAACTTCAGCGCCACAGCTGTTTTCAGATAGCCCTCAATGCAAAGGCTCTAGACGGAAATATTGGTGTGAGAGCTAATTCAATCAAGGAAACACTGCATGTTGGTGAAGGGCATACTGAAGAAGGATCAGCTGAGTGGTTCTTGTGGGAGAACAACTCCATTTGGCTCACTAACTTCACACACCATCAGGCTTCCAAGCAGCTCTCAAGGAAACTCAGTTTTCACACTCTATGCTTAGTGCCCTTTGAGTGCATAGGACTGAAATGAAGCTTGGTGAGCATCCCACACAAACGAATGCTCCACATGCGGGTTTCACATGCCACCAACTCCACATTCACAGGCAACTTCAGCGCCACAGCCATTTTCAGATAGCCCTCAATGCAAAGGCTCTAGACGGAAATATTGGTGTGAGAGCTAATTCAATCAAGGAAACACTGCATGTTGGTGAAGGGCATATTGAAGAAGGATCAGCCGAGTGGTTCTTGTGGGAGAACAACTCCATTTGGCTCACTAACTTCACACACCATCAGGCTTCCAAGCAGCTCTCAAGGAAACTCAGTTTTCACACTCTATGCTTAGTGCCCTTTGAGTGCCTAGGACTGAAATGAAGCTTGGTGAGCATCCCACACAAACGAATGCTCCACATGCGGGTTTCAAATGCAACCAACTCCACATTCACAGGCAACTTCAGCGCCACAGCCGTTTTCAGATAGCCCTCAATGCAAAGGCTCTAGACGCAAATATTGGTGTGAGAGCTAATTCAATCAAGGAAACACTGCATGTTGGTGAAGGGCATATTGAAGAAGGATCAGCCAAGTGGTTCTTGTGGGAGAACAACTCCATTTGGCTCACTAACTTCACACACCATCAGGCTCCCAAGCAGCTCTCAAGGAAACTCCGTTTTCACACTCTATGCTTAGTGCCCTTTGAGTGCATTATCTAGGAATGAACCTGGTAGAGCATCCCACACAAACGAATGCTCCACATGCTGGTTTCACATGCCACCAACTCCACATTCACAGGCAACTTCAGCGCCACAGCCGTTTTCAGATATCCCTCAATGCAAAGGCTTTAGACGCAAATATTGGTGTGAGAGCTAATTCAATCAAGGAAACACTGCATGTTGGTGAAGGGCATATTGGTTTTTTTTGTTTGTTTTGGTTTTTTTTATTTTATTTTAAATTCATTAATTACATTGTATTATGTGACACAGTTTCATAGGTACTGGGATTCTCCCCACCCCTCCCCAAACCCTCCCACCATGGTGGATTCCTCCACCTTGTTGCATAACCACCGTTCAAGTTCAGTTGAGATTCCCCCATTGCAAGCATATACCAAACATAGAGTCCAGCATCTTATTGTCCAGATAAGCTCAACGGCTTCTTAGGTATACACTCTCTGGTCTGAAGACAGAGCCAGCAGACTATCATCCCGATCAATTAAAAGCTCAACATACCATCAGCAAAAATTTACATCACCATGGAATTAATTGACATAGTAACGAGTAACCAATATGGTAAAAGTAAATGCGATTTCTTATCCACCTTCTGTGACCACCTCATTGACATTTCAATTTAGGTTTATACACAACATATAACATTCATAACATAACTTGTTATACATAACATCGTGTCATCTTAAATTAAGGCAAACATGTGGTATTTAACCTTTTGGGATTGGCTCATTTCCCTTAGCATTATGGTTTCCAGTTTGACCCATTTGGCCACAAAGAACTGCATTTTGTTTTGTTTAATAGCTGAGTAGTATTCCATGGAGTAGATGAACCATAGCTTTCTTATCCAATCCTCTGTTGATGGGCATTTTGGTTGCTTCCATGTGATGAAGGGCATATTGAAGAAGAATCAGCCGAGTGGTTCTTGTGGGAGAACAACTCCATTTGGCTCACTAACTTCACACACCATCAGGCTTCCAAGCAGCTCTCAAGGAAACTCAGTTTTCACACTCTATGCTTAGTGCCCTTTGAGTGCATAGGACTTGATAAAGAAGCTTGGTGAGCATCCCACACAAACGAATGCTCCACATGCGGGTTTCACATGCCACCAACTCCACATTCACAGGCAACTTCAGCGCCACAGCCGTTTTCAGATAGCCCTCAATGCAAAGGCTCTAGACGCAAATATTGGTGTGAGAGCTAATTCAATCAAGGAAACACTGCATGTTGGTGAAGGGCATATTGAAGAAGGATCAGCCGAGTGGTTCTTGTGGGAGAACAACTCCATTTGGCTCACTAACTTCACACACCATCAGGCTTCCAAGCAGCTCTCAAGGAAACTCCGTTTTCACACTCTATGCTTAGTGCCCTTTGAGTGCCTAGGACTGAAATGAAGCTTGGTGAGCATCCCACACAAACGAATGCTCCACATGCGGGTTTCAAATGCAACCAACTCCACATTCACAGGCAACTTCAGCGCCACAGCCGTTTTCAGATAGCCCTCAATGCAAAGGCTCTAGACGCAAATATTGGTGTGAGAGCTAATTCAATCAAGGAAACACTGCATGTTGGTGAAGGGCATATTGAAGAAGGATCAGCCGAGTGGTTCTTGTGGGAGAACAACTCCATTTGGCTCACTAACTTCACACACCATCAGGCTCCCAAGCAGCTCTCAAGGAAACTCAGTTTTCACACTCTATGCTTAGTGCCCTTTGAGTGCATTATCTAGGAATGAACCTGGTAGAGCATCCCACACAAACGAATGCTCCACATGCGGGTTTCACATGCCACCAACTCCACATTCACAGGCAACTTCAGCGCCACAGCCGTTTTCAGATAGCCCTCAATGCAAAGGCTTTAGACGCAAATATTGGTGTGAGAGCTAATTCAATCAAGGAAACACTGCATGTTGGTGAAGGGCATATTGAAGAAGGATCAGCCGAGTGGTTCTTGTGGGAGAACAACTCCATTTGGCTCACTAACTTCTAACACCATCAGGCTTCCAAGCAGCTCTCAAGGAAACTCAGTTTTCACACTCTATGCTTAGTGCCCTTTGAGTGCCTAGGACTGAAATGAAGCTTGGTGAACATCCACACAAACGAATGCTCCACATGCGGGTTTCACATGCCACCAACTCCACATTCACAGGCAACTTCAGCGCCACAGCCGTTTTCAGATAGCCCTCAATGCAAAGGCTCTAGACGCAAATATTGGTGTGAGAGCTAATTCAATCAGGGAAACACTGCATGTTGGTGAAGGGCATATTGAAGAAGGATCAGCCGAGTGGTTCTTGTGGGAGAACAACTCCATTTGGCTCACTAACTTCACACACCATCAGGCTTCCAAGCAGCTCTCAAGGAAACTCAGTTTTCACACTCTATGCTTAGTGCCCTTTGAGTGCATTATCTAGGAATGAACCTGGTAGAGCATCCCACAGAAATGAATGCTCCACATGCGGGTTTCACATGCCACCAACTCCACATTCACAGGCAACTTCAGCGCCACAGCCGTTTTCAGATAGCCCTCAATGCAAAGGCTCTAGACGCAAATATTGGTGTGAGAGCTAATTCAATCAAGGAAACACTGCATGTTGGTGAAGGGCATATTGAAGAAGGATCAGCCGAGTGGTTCTTGTGGGAGAACAACTCCATTTGGCTCACTAACTTCACACACCATCAGGCTCCCAAGCAGCTCTCAAGGAAACTCAGTTTTCACACTCTATGCTTAGTGCCCTTTGAGTGCATTATCTAGGAATGAACCTGGTAGAGCATCCCACACAAACGAATGCTCCACATGCGGGTTTCACATGCCACCAACTCCACATTCACAGGCAACTTCAGCGCCACAGCCGTTTTCAGATAGCCCTCAATGCAAAGGCTTTAGACGCAAATATTGGTGTGAGAGCTAATTCAATCAAGGAAACACTGCATGTTGGTGAAGGGCATATTGAAGAAGGATCAGCCGAGTGGTTCTTGTGGGAGAACAACTCCATTTGGCTCACTAACTTCACACACCATCAGGCTTCCAAGCAGCTCTCAAGGAAACTCAGTTTTCACACTCTATGCTTAATGCCCTTTGAGTGCATAGGACTGAAATGAAGCTTGGTGAGCATCCCACACAAACGAATGCTCCACATGCGGGTTTCACATGCCACCAACTCCACATTCACAGGAAACTTCAGCGCCACAGCCGTTTTCAGATAGCCCTCAATGCAAAGGCTCTAGACGCAAATATTGGTGTGAGAGCTAATTCAATCAAGGAAACACTGCATGTTGGTGAAGGGCATATTGAAGAAGGATCAGCCGAGTGGTTCTTGTGGGAGAACAACTCCATTTGGCTCACTAACTTCACACACCATCAGGCTTCCAAGCAGCTCTCAAAGAAACTCAGTTTTCACACTCTATGCTTAGTGCCCTTTGAGTGCATTATCTAGGAATGAACCTGGTAGAGCATCCCACACAAACGAATGCTCCACATGCGGGTTTCACATGCCACCAACTCCACATTCACAGGCAACTTCAGCGCCACAGCCGTTTTCAGATAGCCCTCAATGCAAAGGCTCTAGACGCAAATATTGGTGTGAGAGCTAATTCAATCAAGGAAACACTGCATGTTGGTGAAGGGCATATTGAAGAAGGATCAGCCGAGTGGTTCTTGTGGGAGAACAACTCCATTTGGCTCACTAACTTCACACACCATCAGGCTCCCAAGCAGCTCTCAAGGAAACTCAGTTTTCACACTCTATGCTTAGTGCCCTTTGAGTGCATTATCTAGGAATGAACCTGGTAGAGCATCCCACACAAACGAATGCTCCACATGCGGGTTTCACATGCCACCAACTCCACATTCACAGGCAACTTCAGCGCCACAGCCGTTTTCAGATAGCCCTCAATGCAAAGGCTTTAGACGCAAATATTGGTGTGAGAGCTAATTCAATCAAGGAAACACTGCATGTTGGTGAAGGGCATATTGAAGAAGGATCAGCCGAGTGGTTCTTGTGGGAGAACAACTCCATTTGGCTCACTAACTTCTAACACCATCAGGCTTCCAAGCAGCTCTCAAGGAAACTCAGTTTTCACACTCTATGCTTAGTGCCCTTTGAGTGCCTAGGACTGAAATGAAGCTTGGTGAACATCCCACACAAACGAATGCTCCACATGCGGGTTTCACATGCCACCAACTCCACATTCACAGGCAACTTCAGCGCCACAGCCGTTTTCAGATAGCCCTCAATGCAAAGGCTCTAGACGCAAATATTGGTGTGAGAGCTAATTCAATCAGGGAAACACTGCATGTTGGTGAAGGGCATATTGAAGAAGGATCAGCCGAGTGGTTCTTGTGGGAGAACAACTCCATTTGGCTCACTAACTTCACACACCATCAGGCTTCCAAGCAGCTCTCAAGGAAACTCAGTTTTCACACTCTATGCTTAGTGCCCTTTGAGTGCATTATCTAGGAATGAACCTGGTAGAGCATCCCACAGAAATGAATGCTCCACATGCGGGTTTCACATGCCACCAACTCCACATTCACAGGCAACTTCAGCGCCACAGCCGTTTTCAGATAGCCCTCAATGCAAAGGCTCTAGACGCAAATATTGGTGTGAGAGCTAATTCAATCAAGGAAACACTGCATGTTGGTGAAGGGCATATTGAAGAAGGATCAGCCGAGTGGTTCTTGTGGGAGAACAACTCCATTTGGCTCACTAACTTCACACACCATCAGGCTCCCAAGCAGCTCTCAAGGAAACTCAGTTTTCACACTCTATGCTTAGTGCCCTTTGAGTGCATTATCTAGGAATGAACCTGGTAGAGCATCCCACACAAACGAATGCTCCACATGCGGGTTTCACATGCCACCAACTCCACATTCACAGGCAACTTCAGCGCCACAGCCGTTTTCAGATAGCCCTCAATGCAAAGGCTTTAGACGCAAATATTGGTGTGAGAGCTAATTCAATCAAGGAAACACTGCATGTTGGTGAAGGGCATATTGAAGAAGGATCAGCCGAGTGGTTCTTGTGGGAGAACAACTCCATTTGGCTCACTAACTTCACACACCATCAGGCTTCCAAGCAGCTCTCAAGGAAACTCAGTTTTCACACTCTATGCTTAATGCCCTTTGAGTGCATAGGACTGAAATGAAGCTTGGTGAGCATCCCACACAAACGAATGCTCCACATGCGGGTTTCACATGCCACCAACTCCACATTCACAGGCAACTTCAGCGCCACAGCCGTTTTCAGATAGCCCTCAATGCAAAGGCTCTAGACGCAAATATTGGTGTGAGAGCTAATTCAATCAAGGAAACACTGCATGTTGGTGAAGGGCATATTGAAGAAGGATCAGCCGAGTGGTTCTTGTGGGAGAACAACTCCATTTGGCTCACTAACTTCACACACCATCAGGCTTCCAAGCAGCTCTCAAAGAAACTCAGTTTTCACACTCTATGCTTAGTGCCCTTTGAGTGCATTATCTAGGAATGAACCTGGTAGAGCATCCCACACAAACGAATGCTCCACATGCGGGTTTCACATGCCACCAACTCCACATTCACAGGCAACTTCAGCGCCACAGCCGTTTTCAGATAGCCCTCAATGCAAAGGCTCTAGACGCAAATATTGGTGTGAGAGCTAATTCAATCAAGGAAACACTGCATGTTGGTGAAGGGCATATTGAAGAAGGATCAGCCGAGTGGTTCTTGTGGGAGAACAACTCCATTTGGCTCACTAACTTCACACACCATCAGGCTTCCAAGCAGCTCTCAAGGAAACTCAGTTTTCACACTCTATGCTTACTGCCCTTTGAGTGCATAGGACTGAAAGGAAGCTTGGTGAGCATCCCACACAAATGAATGCTCCACATGCGGGTTTCACATGCCACCAACTCCACATTCACAGGCAACTTCAGCGCCACAGCCGTTTTCAGATAGCCCTCAATGCAAAGGCTCTAGACGCAAATATTGGTGTGAGAGCTAATTCAATCAAGGAAACATTGCATGTTGGTGAAGGGCATATTGAAGAAGGATCAGCCAAGTGGTTCTTGTGGGAGAACAACTCCATTTGGCTCACTAAATTCACACACCATCAGGCTTCCAAGCATCTCTCAAGCAAACTCAGTTTTCACACTCTATGCTTAGTGCCCTTTGAGTGCATTATCTAGGAATGAACCTGGTAGAGCATCCCACACAAACGAATGCTCCACATGCGGGTTTCACATGCCACCCACTCCACATTCACAGGCAACTTCAGCGCCACAGCCGTTTTCAGATAGCCCTCAATGCAAAGGCTCTAGACGCAAATATTGGTGTGAGAGCTAATTCAATCAAGGAAACACTGCATGTTGGTGAAGGGCATATTGAAGAAGGATCAGCCGAGTGGTTCTTGTGGGAGAACAACTCCATTTGGCTCACTAACTTCACACACCATCAGGCTTCCAAGCAGCTCTCAAGGAAACTCAGTTTTCACACTCTATGCTTACTGCCCTTTGAGTGCATAGGACTGAAAGGAAGCTTGGTGAGCATCCCACACAAATGAATGCTCCACATGCGGGTTTCACATGCCACCAACTCCACATTCACAGGCAACTTCAGCGCCACAGCCGTTTTCAGATAGCCCTCAATGCAAAGGCTCTAGACGCAAATATTGGTGTGAGAGCTAATTCAATCAAGGAAACATTGCATGTTGGTGAAGGGCATATTGAAGAAGGATCAGCCGAGTGGTTCTTGTGGGAGAACAACTCCATTTGGCTCACTAACTTCACACACCATCAGGCTTCCAAGCATCTCTCAAGCAAACTCAGTTTTCACACTCTATGCTTAGTGCCCTTTGAGTGCATTATCTAGGAATGAACCTGGTAGAGCATCCCACACAAACGAATGCTCCACATGCGGGTTTCACATATCACCCACTCCACATTCACAGGCAACTTCAGCGCCACAGCCGTTTTCAGATAGCCCTCAATGCAAAGGCTCTAGACGCAAATATTGGTGTGAGAGCTAATTCAATCAAGGAAACACTGCATGTTGGTGAAGGGCATATTGAAGAAGGATCAGCCGAGTGGTTCTTGTGGGAGAACAACTCCATTTGGCTCACTAACTTCACACACCATCAGGCTTCCAAGCAGCTCTCAAGGAAACTCAGTTTTCACACTCTATGCTTAGTGCCCTTTGAGTGCATTATCTAGGAATGAACCTGGTAGAGCATCCCACACAAACGAATGCTCCACATGCGGGTTTCACATGCCACCAACTCCATATTCACAGGCAACTTCAGCGCCAACAGCCGTTTTCAGATAGCCCTCAATGCAAAGGCTCTAGACGCAAATATTGGTGTGAGAGCTAATTCAATCAAGGAAACACTGCATGTTGGTGAAGGGCATATTGAAGAAGGATCAGCCGAGTGGTTCTTGTGGGAGAACAACTCCATTTGGCTCACTAACTTCACACACCATCAGGCTTCCAAGCAGCTCTCAAGGAAACTCAGTTTTCACACTCTATGCTTAGTGCCCTTTGAGTGCCTAGGACTGACATGAAGCTTGGTGAACATCCCACACAAACGAATGCTCCACATGCGGGTTTCACATGCCACCAACTCCACATTCACAGGCAACTTCAGCGCCACAGCTGTTTTCAGATAGCCCTCAATGCAAAGGCTCTAGACGGAAATATTGGTGTGAGAGCTAATTCAATCAAGGAAACACTGCATGTTGGTGAAGGGCATACTGAAGAAGGATCAGCTGAGTGGTTCTTGTGGGAGAACAACTCCATTTGGCTCACTAACTTCACACACCATCAGGCTTCCAAGCAGCTCTCAAGGAAACTCAGTTTTCACACTCTATGCATATTGCCCTTTGAGTGCATTATCTAAGAATTAACCTGGTAGAGCATCCCACACAAACGAATGCTCCACATGCGGGTTTCAAATGCAAACAACTCCATATTCACAGGCAACTTCAGTGCCACAGCCGTTTTCAGATAGCCCTCAATGCAAAGGCTTTAGACGCAAATATTGGTGTGAGAGCTAATTCAATCAAGGAAACATTGCATGTTGGTGAAGGGCATATTGAAGAAGGATCAACCGAGTGGTTCTTGTGGGAGAACAACTCCATTTGGCTCACTAACTTCACACACCATCAGGCTTCCAAGCAACTCTCAAGGAAACTCAGTTTTCACACTCTATGCTTAGTGCCCTTTGAGTGCCTAGGACTGAAATGAAGCTTGGTGAACATCCCACACAAACGAATGCTCCACATGCGGGTTTCACATGCCACCAACTGCACATTCACAGGCAACTTCAGCGCCACAGCCGTTTTCAGATAGCCCTCAATGCAAAGGCTCTAGACGCAAATATTGGTGTGAGAGCTAATTCAATCAAGGAAACACTGCATGTTGGTGAAGGGCATATTGAAGAAGGATCAGCCCAGTGGTTCTTGTGGGAGAACAACTCCATTTGGCTCACTAACTTCACACACCATCAGGCTTCCAAGCAGCTCTCAAGGAAACTCAGTTTTCACACTCTATGCTTAGTGCCCTTTGAGTGCCTAGGACTGAAATGAAGCTTGGTGAGCATCCCACACAAATGAATGCTCCACATGCGGGTTTCAAATGCAACCAACTCCACATTCACAGGCAACTTCAGCGCCACAGCCGTTTTCAGATAGCCCTCAATGCAAAGCCTCTAGACGCAAATATTGGTGTGAGAGCTAATTCAATCAAGGAAACACTGCATGTTGGTGAAGGGCATATTGAAGAAGGATCAGCCAAGTGGTTCTTGTGGGAGAACAACTCCATTTGGCTCACTAACTTCACACACCATCAGGCTCCCAAGCAGCTCTCAAGGAAACTCCGTTTTCACACTCTATGCTTAGTGCCCTTTGAGTGCATTATCTAGGAATGAACCTGGTAGAGCATCCCACACAAACGAATGCTCCACATGCGGGTTTCACATGCCACCAACTCCACATTCACAGGCAACTTCAGCGCCACAGCCGTTTTCAGATAGCCCTCAATGCAAAGGCTTTAGACGCAAATATTGGTGTGAGAGCTAATTCAATCAAGGAAACACTGCATGTTGGTGAAGGGCATATTGGTTTTTTTTTGTTTGTTTTGTTTTTTTTTATTTTATTTTAAATTCATTAATTACATTGTATTATGTGACACAGTTTCATAGGTACTGGGATTCTCCCCACTCCTCCCCAAACCCTCCCACCATGGTGGATTCCTCCACCTTGTTGCATAACCACCGTTCAAGTTCAGTTGAGATTCCCCCATTGCAAGCATATACCAAACATAGAGTCCAGCATCTTATTGTCCAGATAAGTTCAACGGCTTCTTAGGTATACACTCTCTGGTCTGAAGACAGAGCCAGCAGACTATCATCCCGATCAATTAAAAGCTCCAACATACCATCAGCAAAAATTTACATCACCATGAAATTAATTGACATAGTAACGAGTAACCAATATGGTAAAAGTAAATGCGATTTCTTATCCACCTTCTGTGACCACCTCATTGACATTTCAATTTAGGTTTATACACAACATATAACATTCATAACATAACTTGTTATACATAACATCGTGTCATCTTAAATTAAGGCAAACATGTGGTATTTAACCTTTTGGGATTGGCTCATTTCCCTTAGCATTATGGTTTCCAGTTTGGCCCATTTGGCCACAAAGAACTGCATTTTGTTTTGTTTAATAGCTGAGTAGTATTCCATGGAGTAGATGAACCATAGCTTTCTTATCCAATCCTCTGTTGATGGGCATTTTGGTTGCTTCCATGTGGTGAAGGGCATATTGAAGAAGAATCAGCCGAGTGGTTCTTGTGGGAGAACAACTCCATTTGGCTCACTAACTTCACACACCATCAGGCTTCCAAGCAGCTCTCAAGGAAACTCAGTTTTCACACTCTATGCTTAGTGCCCTTTGAGTGCATAGGACTGAAATGAAGCTTGGTGAGCATCCCACACAAACGAATGCTCCACATGCGGGTTTCACATGCCACCAACTCCACATTCACAGGCAACTTCAGCGCCACAGCCGTTTTCAGATAGCCCTCAATGCAAAGGCTCTAGACGCAAATATTGGTGTGAGAGCTAATTCAATCAAGGAAACACTGCATGTTGGTGAAGGGCATATTGAAGAAGGATCAGCCGAGTGGTTCTTGTGGGAGAACAACTCCATTTGGCTCACTAACTTCACACACCATCAGGCTTCCAAGCAGCTCTCAAGGAAACTCCGTTTTCACACTCTATGCTTAGTGCCCTTTGAGTGCCTAGGACTGAAATGAAGCTTGGTGAGCATCCCACACAAACGAATGCTCCACATGCGGGTTTCAAATGCAACCAACTCCACATTCACAGGCAACTTCAGCGCCACAGCCGTTTTCAGATAGCCCTCAATGCAAAGGCTCTAGACGCAAATATTGGTGTGAGAGCTAATTCAATCAAGGAAACACTGCATGTTGGTGAAGGGCATATTGAAGAAGGATCAGCCGAGTGGTTCTTGTGGGAGAACAACTCCATTTGGCTCACTAACTTCACACACCATCAGGCTCCCAAGCAGCTCTCAAGGAAACTCAGTTTTCACACTCTATGCTTAGTGCCCTTTGAGTGCATTATCTAGGAATGAACCTGGTAGAGCATCCCACACAAACGAATGCTCCACATGCGGGTTTCACATGCCACCAACTCCACATTCACAGGCAACTTCAGCGCCACAGCCGTTTTCAGATAGCCCTCAATGCAAAGGCTTTAGACGCAAATATTGGTGTGAGAGCTAATTCAATCAAGGAAACACTGCATGTTGGTGAAGGGCATATTGAAGAAGGATCAGCCGAGTGGTTCTTGTGGGAGAACAACTCCATTTGGCTCACTAACTTCTAACACCATCAGGCTTCCAAGCAGCTCTCAAGGAAACTCAGTTTTCACACTCTATGCTTAGTGCCCTTTGAGTGCCTAGGACTGAAATGAAGCTTGGTGAAGATCCCACACAAACGAATGCTCCACATGCGGGTTTCACATGCCACCAACTCCACATTCACAGGCAACTTCAGCGCCACAGCCGTTTTCAGATAGCCCTCAATGCAAAGGCTCTAGACGCAAATATTGGTGTGAGAGCTAATTCAATCAGGGAAACACTGCATGTTGGTGAAGGGCATATTGAAGAAGGATCAGCCGAGTGGTTCTTGTGGGAGAACAACTCCATTTGGCTCACTAACTTCACACACCATCAGGCTTCCAAGCAGCTCTCAAGGAAACTCAGTTTTCACACTCTATGCTTAGTGCCCTTTGAGTGCATTATCTAGGAATGAACCTGGTAGAGCATCCCACAGAAATGAATGCTCCACATGCGGGTATCACATGCCACCAACTCCACATTCACAGGCAACTTCAGCGCCACAGCTGTTTTCAGATAGCCCTCAATGCAAAGGCTCTAGACGCAAATATTGGTGTGAGAGCTAATTCAATCAAGGAAACACTGCATGTTGGTGAAGGGCATATTGAAGAAGGATCAGCCGAGTGGTTCTTGTGGGAGAACAACTCCATTTGGCTCACTAACTTCACACACCATCAGGCTCCCAAGCAGCTCTCAAGGAAACTCCGTTTTCACACTCTATGCTTAGTGCCCTTTGAGTGCATTATCTAGGAACGAACCTGGTAGAGCATCCCACACAAACGAATGCTCCACATGCGGGTTTCACATGCCACCAACTCCACATTCACAGGCAACTTCAGCGCCACAGCCGTTTTCAGATAGCCCTCAATGCAAAGGCTCTAGACGCAAATATTGGTGTGAGAGCTAATTCAATCAAGGAAACACTGCATGTTGGTGAAGGGCATATTGAAGAAGGATCAGCCGAGTGGTTCTTGTGGGAGAACAACTCCATTTGGCTCACTAACTTCACACACCATCAGGCTTCCAAGCAGCTCTCAAGGAAACTCAGTTTTCACACTCTATGCTTAGTGCCCTTTTGAGTGGCTAGGACTGAAATGAAGCTTGGTGAGCATCCCACACAAACGAATGCTCCACATGCGGGTTTCACATGCCACCAACTCCACATTCACAGGCAACTTCAGCGCCACAGCCGTTTTCAGATAGCCCTCAATGCAAAGGCTCTAGACGCAAATATTGGTGTGAGAGCTAATTCAATCAAGGAAACACTGCATGTTGGTGAAGGGCATATTGAAGAAGGATCAGCCCAGTGGTTCTTGTGGGAGAACAACTCCATTTGGCTCACTAACTTCACACACCATCAGGCTTCCAAGCAGCTCTCAAGGAAACTCAGTTTTCACACTCTATGCTTAGTGCCCTTTGAGTGCATAGGACTGAAATGAAGCTTGGTGAGCATCCCACACAAACGAATGCTCCACATGCGGGTTTCACATGCCACCAACTCCACATTCACAGGCAACTTCAGCGCCACAGCCGTTTTCAGATAGCCCTCAATGCAAAGGCTCTAGACGCAAATATTGGTGTGAGAGCTAATTCAATCAAGGAAACACTGCATGTTGGTGAAGGGCATATTGAAGAAGGATCAGCCGAGTGGTTCTTGTGGGAGAACAACTCCATTTGGCTCACTAACTTCACACACCATCAGGCTTCCAAGCAGCTCTCAAGGAAACTCAGTTTTCACACTCTATGCTTACTGCCCTTTGAGTGCATTATCTAGGAATGAACCTGGTAGAGCATCCCACACAAATGAATGCTCCACATGCGGGTTTCACATGCCACCAACTCCACATTCACAGGCAACTTCAGCGCCACAGCCGTTTTCAGATAGCCCTCAATGCAAAGGCTCTAGACGCAAATATTGGTGTGAGAGCTAATTCAATCAAGGAAACACTGCATGTTGGTGAAGGGCATATTGAAGAAGGATCAGCCGAGTGGTTCTTGTGGGAGAACAACTCCATTTGGCTCACTAACTTCACACACCATCAGGCTTCCAAGCAGCTCTCAAGGAAACTCAGTTTTCACACTCTATGCTTAGTGCCCTTTGTGTGCATTATCTAGGAATGAACCTGGTAGAGCATCCCACACAAACGAATGCTCCACATGCGGGTTTCACATGCCACCAACTCCACATTCACAGGCAACTTCAGCGCCACAGCCGTTTTCAGATAGCGCTCAATGCAAAGGCTCTAGACGCAAATATTGGTGTGAGAGCTAATTCAATCAAGGAAACACTGCATGTTGGTGAAGGGCATATTGAAGAAGGATCAGCCGAGTGGTTCTTGTGGGAGAACAACTCCATTTGGCTCACTAACTTCACACACCATCAGGCTTCCAAGCAGCTCTCAAGGAAACTCAGTTTTCACACTCTATGCTTAGTGCCCTTTGAGTGCCTAGGACTGACATGAAGCTTGGTGAACATCCCACACAAACGAATGCTCCACATGCGGGTTTCACATGCCACCAACTCCACATTCACAGGCAACTTCAGCGCCACAGCTGTTTTCAGATAGCCCTCAATGCAAAGGCTCTAGACGGAAATATTGGTGTGAGAGCTAATTCAATCAAGGAAACACTGCATGTTGGTGAAGGGCATACTGAAGAAGGATCAGCTGAGTGGTTCTTGTGGGAGAACAACTCCATTTGGCTCACTAACTTCACACACCATCAGGCTTCCAAGCAGCTCTCAAGGAAACTCAGTTTTCACACTCTATGCATATTGCCCTTTGAGTGCATTATCTAAGAATTAACCTGGTAGAGCATCCCACACAAACGAATGCTCCACATGCGGGTTTCAAATGCAAACAACTCCATATTCACAGGCAACTTCAGTGCCACAGCCGTTTTCAATAGCCCTCAATGCAAAGGCTCTAGACGCAAATATTGGTGTGAGAGCTAATTCAATCAAGGAAACATTGCATGTTGGTGAAGGGCATATTGAAGAAGGATCAACCGAGTGGTTCTTGTGGGAGAACAACTCCATTTGGCTCACTAACTTCACACACCATCAGGCTTCCAAGCAGCTCTCAAGGAAACTCAGTTTTCACACTCTATGCTTAGTGCCCTTTGAGTGCCTAGGACTGAAATGAAGCTTGGTGAACATCCCACACAAACGAATGCTCCACATGCGGGTTTCACATGCCACCAACTCCACATTCACAGGCAACTTCAGCGCCACAGCCGTTTTCAGATAGCCCTCAATGCAAAGGCTCTAGACGCAAATATTGGTGTGAGAGCTAATTCAATCAAGGAAACACTGCATGTTGGTGAAGGGCATATTGAAGAAGGATCAGCCGAGTGGTTCTTGTGGGAGAACAACTCCATTTGGCTCACTAACTTCACACACCATCAGGCTTCCAAGCAGCTCTCAAGGAAACTCAGTTTTCACACTCTATGCTTAGTGCCCTTTGAGTGCATTATCTAGGAATGAACCTGGTAGAGCATCCCACACAAACGAATGCTCCACATGCGGGTTTCACATGCCACCAACTCCACATTCACAGGCAACTTCAGCGCCACAGCCGTTTTCAGATAGCCCTCAATGCAAAGGCTCTAGACGCAAATATTGGTGTGAGAGCTAATTCAATCAAGGAAACACTGCATGTTGGTGAAGTGCATACTGAAGAAGGATCAGCTGAGTGGTTCTTGTGGGAGAACAACTCCATTTGGCTCACTAACTTCACACACCATCAGGCTTCCAAGCATCTCTCAAGCAAACTCAGTTTTCACACTCTATGCTTAGTGCCCTTTGAGTGCATTATCTAGGAATGAACCTGGTAGAGCATCCCACACAAACGAATGCTCCACATGCGGGTTTCACATACCACCCACTCCACATTCACAGGCAACTTCAGCGCCACAGCCGTTTTCAGATAGCCCTCAATGCAAAGGCTCTAGACGCAAATATTGGTGTGAGAGCTAATTCAATCAAGGAAACACTGCATGTTGGTGAAGGGCATATTGAAGAAGGATCAGCCGAGTGGTTCTTGTGGGAGAACAACTCCATTTGGCTCACTAACTTCACACACCATCAGGCTTCCAAGCAGCTCTCAAGGAAACTCAGTTTTCACACTCTATGCTTAGTGCCCTTTGAGTGCATTATCTAGGAATGAACCTGGTAGAGCATCCCACACAAACGAATGCTCCACATGCGGGTTTCACATGCCACCAACTCCACATTCACAGGCAACTTCAGCGCCACAGCCGTTTTCAGATAGCCCTCAATGCAAAGGCTCTAGACGCAAATATTGGTGTGAGAGCTAATTCAATCAAGGAAACACTGCATGTTGGTGAAGGGCATATTGAAGAAGGATCAGCCGAGTGGTTCTTGTGGGAGAACAACTCCATTTGGCTCACTAACTTCACACACCATCAGGCTTCCAAGCAGCTCTCAAGGAAACTCAGTTTTCACACTCTATGCTTAGTGCCCTTTGAGTGCCTAGGACTGACATGAAGCTTGGTGAACATCCCACACAAACGAATGCTCCACATGCGGGTTTCACATGCCACCAACTCCACATTCACTGGCAACTTCAGCGCCACAGCTGTTTTCAGATAGCCCTCAATGCAAAGGCTCTAGACGGAAATATTGGTGTGAGAGCTAATTCAATCAAGGAAACACTGCATGTTGGTGAAGGGCATACTGAAGAAGGATCAGCTGAGTGGTTCTTGTGAGAGAACAACTCCATTTGGCTCACTAACTTCACACACCATCAGGCTTCCAAGCAGCTCTCAAGGAAACTCAGTTTTCACACTCTATGCATATTGCCCTTTGAGTGCATTATCTAAGAATTAACCTGGTAGAGCATCCCACAAAAACGAATGCTCCACATGCGGGTTTCACATGCCACCAACTCCATATTCACAGGCAACTTCAGTGCCACAGCCGTTTTCAGATAGCCCTCAATGCAAAGGCTTTAGACGCAAATATTGGTGTGAGAGCTAATTCAATCAAGGAAACATTGCATGTTGGTGAAGGGCATATTGAAGAAGGATCAACCGAGTGGTTCTTGTGGGAGAACAACTCCATTTGGCTCACTAACTTCACACACCATCAGGCTTCCAAGCAGCTCTCAAGGAAACTCAGTTTTCACACTCTATGCTTAGTGCCCTTTGAGTGCCTAGGACTGAAATGAAGCTTGGTGAACATCCCACACAAACGAATGCTCCACATGCGGGTTTCACATGCCACCAACTCCACATTCACAGGCAACTTCAGCGCCACAGCCGTTTTCAGATAGCCCTCAATGCAAAGGCTCTAGACGCAAATATTGGTGTGAGAGCTAATTCAATCAAGGAAACACTGCATGTTGGTGAAGGGCATATTGAAGAAGGATCAGCCGAGTGGTTCTTGTCGGAGAACAACTCCATTTGGCTCAGTAACTTCACACACATCAGGCTTCCAAGCAGCTCTCAAGGAAACTCAGTTTTCACACTCTATGCTTAGTGCCCTTTGAGTGCATTATCTAGGAATGAACCTGGTAGAGCATCCCACACAAATGAATGCTCCACATGCGGGTTTCCACATGCCACCAACTCCACATTCACAGGCAACTTCAGCGCCACAGCCGTTTTCAGATAGCCCTCAATGCAAAGGCTCTAGACGCAAATATTGGTGTGAGAGCTAATTCAATCAAGGAAACACTGCATGTTGGTGAAGGGCATATTGAAGAAGGATCAGCCGAGTGGTTCTTGTGGAGAACAACTCCATTTGCTTCACTAACTTCACACACCATCAGGCTTCCAAGCAGCTCTCAAGAAACTCAGTTTTCACACTCTATGCTTAGTGCCCTTTGAGTGCATAGGACTGAAATGAAGCTTGGTGAGCATCCCACACAAACGAATGCTCCACATGCGGGTTTCACATGCCACCAACCTCCACATTCACAAGGCAATCTTCAGCGCCACAGCCGTTTTCAGATAGCCCTCAATGCAAAGGCTCTAGACGCAAATATTGGTGTGAGAGCTAATTCAATCAAGTAAACACTGCATGTTGGTGAAGGGCATATTGAAGAAGGATCAGCCGAGTGGTTCTTGTGGGAGAACAACTCCATTTGGCTCACTAACTTCACACACCATCAGGCTTCCAAGCAGCTCTCAAGGAAACTCAGTTTTCACACTCTATGCTTAGTGCCCTTTGAGTGCATTATCTAGGAATGAACCTGGTAGAGCATCCCACACAAACGAATGCTCCACATGCGGGTTTCACATGCCACCAACTCCACATTCACAGGCAACTTCAGCGCCACAGCCGTTTTCAGATAGCCCTCAATGCAAAGGCTCTAGACGCAAATATTGGTGTGAGAGCTAATTCAATCAAGGAAACACTGCATGTTGGTGAAGGGCATATTGAAGAAGGATCAGCCGAGTGGTTCTTGTGGGAGAACAACTCCATTTGCTCACTAACTTCACACACCATCAGGCTTCCAAGCAGCTCTCAAGGAAACTCAGTTTTCGCACTCTATGCTTAGTGCCCTTTGAGTGCCTAGGGACTGAAATGAACCTGGTAGAGCATCCACACAAAAACGAATGCTCCACATGCGGGTTTCACATGCCACCAACTCCACATTCACAGACAACTTCAGCGCCACAGCCGTTTTCAGATAGCACCTCAATGCAAAGGCTCTAGACGCAAATATTGTTGTGAGAGCTAATTCAATCAAGGAAAACACTGCATGTTGGTGAAGGGCATATTGAAGAAGGATCATCCGAGTGGTTCTTGTGGGAGAACAACTCCATTTGGCCTCACCAACTTCACACACCATCAGGCTTCCAAGCAGCTCTCAAGGAAACTCCGTTTTCACACTCTATGCTTAGTGCCCTTTGAGTGCCTAGGACTGAAATGAAGCTTGGTGAGCATCCCACACAAATAAGTGCTCCACATGCGGGGTTTCACATGCCACCAACTGCACATTCACAGGCAACTTCAGCGCCACAGCCGTTTTCAGATTAGCCCTCAATGCAAAGGCTCTAGACGCAAATATTGGTGTGAGAGCTAATTCAATCAAGGAAACACTGCATGTTGGTGAATGGCATATTGCAGAACGATCAGCCGAGTGGTTCTTGTGGAGAACAACTCCATTTGGCTCACTAACTTCACACACCATCAGGCTTCCAAGCAGCTCTCAAGGAAACTCAGGTTTCACACTCTATGCTTAGTGCCCTTTGAGTGCATTATCTAGGAATGAACCTGGTAGAGCATCCCACACAAAACGAATGCTCCACATGCGGGTTTCAATGCAACCAACTCCGCATTCACAGGCAACTTCAGCGCCACAGCCGTTTTCAGATAGCCCTCAATGCAAAAGGCTCTAGACGCAAATATTGGTGTGAGAGCTAATTCAATCAAGGAAACACTGCATGTTGGTGAAGGGCATATTGAAGAAGGATCAGCCGAGTGGTTCTTTGTGGAGAACAACTCCATTTGGCTCACTAACTTCACACAACCATCAGGGCTTCCAAGCAGCTCTCAAGGAAACTCAGTTTTCACACTCTATGCTTAGTGCCCTTTGAGTGCATTATCTAGGAATGAATCTGGTAGAGCATCCCACACAAACGAATGCTCACACATGCGGGTGTCATATGCCACCAACTCCACATTCACAGGCAAACTTCAGCGCCACAGCCATTTTCTCATAGCCCTCAATGCAAAGGCCTCTAAGACGCAAATATTGGTGAGAGAGCTAATTCAATCAAGGAAACACTGCATGTTGGTGAAGGCGATATTGAAGAAGGATCATCCGAGTGGTTCTTGTGGGAGAACAACTCCATTTGGCTCACTAACTTCACACACCATCAGGCTTCCAAGCAGCTCTCAAGGAAACTCAGTTTTCACACTCTATGCTTAGTGCCCTTTTGAGTGGCTAGGACTGAAATGAAGCTTGGTGAGCATCCCACACAAATGAATGCTCCACATGCGGGTTTTCAAATGCAACCAACTCCACATTCACAGACAACTTCAGCGCCACAGCCATTTTCAGATAGCCCTCAATGCAAAGGCTCTAGACGCAAATATTGGTGTGAGAGCTAATTCAATCAAGGAAACACTGCATGTTGGTGAAGGGCATATTGAAGAAGGATCATCCGAGTGGTTCTTGTGGGAGAACAACTCCATTTGGCTCACTAACTTCACACACCATCAGGCTTCCAAGCAGCTCTCAAGGAACTCCGTTTTCACACTCTATGCTTAGTGCCCTTTGAGTGCCTAGGACTGAAATGAAGCTGGTAGAGCATCCCACACAAACGAATGCTCCACATGCGGGTTTCACATGCCACCAACTCCACATTCACAGCAACTTCAGCGCCACAGCCGTTTTCAGATAGCCCTCAATGCAAAGGCTCTAGACGCAAATATTGGTGTGAGAGCTAATTCAATCAAGGAAAACACCGCATGTTGGTGAAGGGCATATTGAAGAAGGATCAATCGAGGTGGTTCTTGTGGGAGAACAACTCCATTTGGCGCACTAACTTCACACACCATCAGGCTTCCAAGCAGCTCTCAAGGAAACTCAGTTTTCACACTCTATGCTTAGTGCCCTTTGAGGGCCTAGGACTGAAATGAAGCTTGGTGAGCATCCCACACAAACGAATGCTCCACATGCGGTTTTCACATGCCACCAACTGCACATTCACAGGCAACTTCAGCGCCACAGCCGTTTTCAGATAGCCCTCAATGCAAAGGCTCTAGACGCAAATATTGGTGTGAGAGCTAATTCAATCAAGGAAACATTGCATGTTGTGAAGGGCATATTGAAGAAAGATCAACCAAGTGGTTCTTGTGGGAGAACAACTCCATTTGGGCTCACTAACTTCACACACCATCAGGCTTCCCAGCAGCTCTCAAGGAAACTCAGTTTTCACACTCTATGCTTAGTGCCCTTTGAGTGCATTATCTAGGAATGAACCTGGTAGAGCATCCACACAAACGAATGCTCCACATGCGGGTTTCACATGCAACCAACTCCACATTGACAGGCAACTTCAGCGCCACAGCGTTTTCAGATAGCCCTCAATGCAAAGGCTCTAGACACAAATATTGGTGTGAGAGCTAATTCAATCAAGGAAACACTGCATGTTGGTGAAGGGCATATTGAAGAAGGATCAGACGAGTGGTTCTTGTGGGAGAACTACTCCATTTGGCTCACTAACTTCACACACCATCAGGCTCCAAGCAGCTCTCACGGAAACTCAGTTTTCGCACTCTATGCTTAGTGCCCTTTGAGTGCCTAGGACTGAAATGAACCTGGTAGAGCATCCCACACAAAAACGAATGCTCCACATGCGGGTTTCACATGCCACCACTCCACATTCACAGGCAACTTCAGCGCCACAGCCGTTTTCAGATAGCCCTCAATGCAAAGGCTCTAGACGCAAATATTGGTGTGAGAGCTAATTCAATCAAGGAACATTGCATGTTGGTGAAGGGCATATTGAAGAATGATCAGCCGAGTGGTTCTTGTGGGAGAACAACTCCATTTGGCTCACTAACTTCACACACCATCAGGCTTCCAAGCAGCTCTCAAGGAAACTCAGTTTTCACACTCTATGCTTAGTGCCCTTTGAGTGCATTATCTAGGAATGAACCTGGTAGAGCATCCCACACAAACGAATGCTCCACATGCGGGTTTCTCATGCCACCAACTCCACATTCACAGGCAACTTCAGCGCCACAGCCGTTTCTACCCCCACCCCAGATAGCCCTCAATGCAAAGGCTCTAGACGCAAATATTGGTGTGAGAGCTAATTCAATCAAGGAAACACTGCATGTTGGTGAAGGGCATATTGAAGAATGATCAGCCGAGTGGGTTCTTGTGGGAGAACAACTCCATTTGGCTCACTAACTTCACACACCATCAGGCTTCCAAGCAGCTCTCAAGGAAACTCAGTTTTCACACTCTATGCTTAGTGCCCTTTGAGTGCATTATCTAGGGAATGAACCTGGTAGAGCATCCCACACAAACGAATGCTCCACATGCGGGTTTCACATGCCACCAACTCCACATTCACAGGCAACTTCAGCGCCACAGCCGTTTTCAGATAGCCCTCAATGCAAAGGCTTTAGACGCAAATATTGGTGTGAGAGCTAATTCAATCAAGGAAACACTGCATGTTGAGTGAAGGGCATATTGAAGAAGGATCAGCCGAGTGGTTCTTGTGGAGAACAACTCCATTTGGCTCACTAACTTCACACACCATCAGGCTTTCAAGCAGCTCTCAAGGAACTCAGTTTTCGCACTCTATGCTTAGTGCCCTTTGAGTGCCTAGGACTGAAATGAACCTGGTAGAGCATCCCACACAAAAACGAATGCTCCACATGCGGGTTTCACATGCCACCAACTCCACATTCACAGACAACTTCAGCGCCACAGCCGTTTTCAGATAGCCCTCAATGCAAAGGCTCTAGACGCAAATATTGTTGTGAGAGCTAATTCAATCAAGGAAACACTGCATGTTGGTGAAGGGCATATTGAAGAAGGATCATCCGATTGGTTCTTGTGGGAGAACAAACTCCATTTGGCTCACCAACTTCACACACCATCAGGCTTCCAAGCAGCTCTCAAGGAAACTCAGTTTTCACACTCTATGCTTAGTGCCCTTTGAGTGCCTAGGACTGAAATGAAGCTTGGTGAGCATCCCACACAAACGAATGCTCCACATGCGGGTTTCAAATGCCACCAACTGCACATTCACAGGCAACTTCAGCGCCACAGCCGTTTTCAGATAGCCCTCAATGCAAAGGCTCTAGACGCAAATATTGGTGTGAGAGCTAATTCAATCAAGGAAACACTGCATGTTGGTGAAGGGCATATTGAAGAAAGATCAACCAAGTGGTTATTGTGGGAGAACAACTCCATTTGGCTCACTAACTTCACCACACATCAGGCTTCCAAGCAGCTCTCAAGGAAACTCAGTTTTTCACTCTCTATGCTTAGTGCCCTTTGAGTGCATTATCTAGGAATGAACCTGGTAGAGCATCCCACACAAACGAATGCTGCACATG